>NW_017805003.1:253696-298229 GCF_001891065.2 Hippocampus comes
CCAGATCATTTATGAATTAGGTCTGAGAGATTAGCCGTTGATGTCTCTGAAAATATCTGCATCCTCGGTGAAGTTCAAGCTGTCAACTTGTGAATTGAGTCCAAGCGAAGCTTGAATATTCATCAAAGAGTTCAACTTCTGGAGCATGATACGCCACAACACTGATACCGCATTTCTATTGTGCCGGTACGTTTATAGCCTTCCAAAGAGTCATAAAAGAAGAAAAGAGAAAACTTATTCCTATCCCATCTCCTTCTTTGTCAGAACAAATTCAGTAATTCAGAGAGTCTGAACACCGATTGTCACATTAATAATTCATCCCTTCGTGTGATCTAAACCTTGCCACTGCCATTTTATTCATAGAACAAAATATATTTCCAGCTCCATCCACTCCTCTACGGCACTTTATTTTGGAGACTTGTGAAGAAAAGCATGCGTATTAATTCTGATTTTCAAACCTCAGGACACTGTGTTAGTTTTCGTGTTCCTCAAAGGGATCTTAGATATGTCCCTCTGTGCATTTTTACGATTTATTCAATTGTTAGGATGATTCTTGAACATGCTCATATTTTCTGTTTTGTGTGTCATGTAACAGAGAAAAGCAATAATTTAGTTGCAGATTATTCTTGAGCAAGAGCACCTAAGCACTAAAACATAATAGTCATTTCTCCTCAACGCTCAGTCCACCTTGAGTAATGTATGTTTGGGTTTAACATCCATCCATCCATCCATGTTCTGATCCACTAATCCTTACAAGGGACGCGGGGGGGTGCTGGAGCCTATCCCAGCCGTCTTCAGGCAGAAGGTGGGGGACACCCTGAACTGGTTGCCAAGCAATCGCAGGGCACACACAGATGAACAACCATCCACGCTCACACTCACACCTAGGGACAATTTAGAGTGTTCCATCAGCCTGCCATGCATGTTTTTGGAATGTGGGAGGAAACCAGAGTACCCGGAAAAAAACCCACGAAGGCCTGGGGAAAACATGCAAACTCCACACAGGGAGGCCGGAGCTGGAATTGAACCCGGTACCTCTGCACTGTGAGGTCAGCGCGCTAAACACTGGCCCACCAGGCCGCCTTGGGTTTAACAATTTACAACAAAACATGGTATGTCGATGCGATTGTTAAAAACAGACCGTGCAGACCCTTCATCGTGGTTGCAGGAAGACATTACCACACATAATATAGTACATGCACCAAATGCAACATGAAGTTGCTCGCTGGCGATCAAAAATTATCATTTTCAATCCAGTTGTCGGATCTGTACCTAATGCTGTGTGGAGTGAGTGATCACAATGCTTTTACCTCAGTCCGTACAAGACGGTCCCGTCGGGGTGAAGTCGGATCATACGGTTTTTAACCGTCACTCCATGAAGAAATGACTTCTTGTCATTCAGGAAGTAGGTATCCGGGAGCCAAAGCTGATCTGCGACACGGTTATCCAGAGTCAGGTTGAGGTTCAGTTCACCATAGGCCAAACGTTTATCTCGCCAACTTTGCTGGAAATACATTGTGATGGTATAGTCCTGGAAAAAGGAGGGAAAATATCATTTTTAATACATTTGTATGATTAAAATTTCTACTTCATGCTTCAAACAAATGTCATCCTTCTCTGCCACGCCTCCGTGCATTTCTGAAAGGATTTTTTCTGGGAGCATCCAAGTGCCGTCACCAATTGCCCTTGATGATGTCACAGAGTATGGGAAAGATGGAAAAAAATAAATCACAGGCAGTCGGGCAAGTTGGGAGGCGGCTACAGCGTGGCAATGTTCTTCGTGCGCAGGAAGTGTCAGATGCTCTGGGCGTTGTGAACAGTTGGGCTGTGATGGTGAAGCAGCCATGAGATGTCCTGCCACAACTCGCCTCGCCTCTTCCCACAAACTAAATGAAGCAAAATCTTTTTGGAGACATGCTGGTTGATCGTCTGGCTCGCATTGAAGGAGAAAAACTCGTCATTTGGGTTCGAAGTACTGTATGTCGTTTGTGAAACCAGCCATGGAACCTTTTTGACACACCTGCAATGTGCTTTTTTGTTTTCTTTTTTTAAGAAATGCTACAAATAGTAGTCAAAGTAGAAAACTTGAAATGAATCGGAGATTTGGAGGGTCAGAGGCGTCATTATGCATCATTGCAGAATTTTCTTTTTGGCTTTCAATAAAGTATCGACATAACCTAATTCATTAATGTATGCCCATGCTCATTAATGTGTGATTTGTGATGTTGGCATTACCACCGTGAGAAACGAAAGAAATAAGATGTCATACATATATTCATTTAAAATAATGCACACCATCGTGTGCATTACAGAGTGTTTTCACAATTCATAACATTATCCATAATGTCATAACAAGTATAACTCAATGTGACAGTCATGCAACTTTAATCCATTTTGAATGTTTCATTAAACCTGAAGACAAACATCCACCGGGATCCCACATTGTGACTCACCATGTTAACTTCCGAGATGGAATCGATGCTTGCTATGTTGATACTCATCCCAACTATGACCGGAGCACCTGAATAAACAAACAAACAAAAAAAATGAGTAAGAAATGTGCATTGTAAAATTTGTATCGTAAAACAAAGGTGAACGGGTCATATGATGGAGGAATACATTATTGAAAATAATGTGTCGTGTGCATTCATTGCACAACTGTGCTCTTAATTGATCAGCAGTGATAATCGATATATATTTTTCTGTGTCTATCGCTGACGTGCATCATCATTTCTTGCATATGCACTGTTCCTTTAAATGCAGGAACGCCGCCGCCACTTAAAATGCTCCATTGTTTATTACGCCGCTTACGCAATGCATTATTCACCATTTGCACATATAGAACAAGTACTGCATGATAATGACATTCTCTAGCACACCGCGCACAATTGCAAAGGTTACCCCTTGCGTACCTGTGATCCACTGTGGCAGCGACAAACTAAAATGGGTTGTCGCTGCTTAGAGAGTGTTCTTAAAAGAGAAAAAAAAAAACCAAGCTCCTCTGTGGGCCATGAAAACGTAAAAACATGCAGTCATCCACGCTAACGTGCACACTGGAAATTCATGTTAAGCAGCAGCAAGAACAAAACGATGCCTCATTTACATGATTGCAGTGCAACTTGTAAACAGATATGCACAGCAAGTTGCTTACATGTACGATAAACACTTAAACCCCGCTTACGTATTCAGACAACTCGCTTTACAAGGAGAATCCATTTGTACCGAGCATGTTAACGAACTTGCAAACAATCAACGGTGGCTGACTTCATGAGAAAGATGCTTCTCGCTCGTCATCATCATCAAGCGGAACCTTTCGTCCTAATTTCAGAAGGTTATAACAATGTAGGGTACGGTTGAAAACTCAAAGCTCCTTCTACAAACTCTGTAAGTCCAGGTCCAAGAAGTACAGGGGGTCTGATCTCGGAAGTCACAATTAATTGCGAAATTAATGGGGAAAAAAAAACAAACAAACAAAAAAGTCCTACAGAAAACGTGAAGTGACCAGCAACCTATTTTCTCCAAGTACTGCATGTGTAATTTGTCACAAAACATTTGTCCGTCTGTTTATCTGGAAAAATACAAACAAGTCAACAATACAGGCTTCAATTAACGTCACGGAATATAAATAACTTGGTCCCAAGATATTTCAATGGTTGTAATTAGCGGTCGTCAAAAAAAATCATGCAAGACATGTTGTCTCATGTCCTATAATCCTACTTTCTCCAGCAACCCTTGTCCTCCCATTTCTAAATGCCCTGAAGCTTTGTCATATTCCCTGACCCATCTCTTTGCAAAACTGAAAAAAAAAAAAAAAATGGCAGGGGAAAGTAGGGCCATTTCCATTGCGCTTTGAGAAAGGCAACCAGTAACCGTTTTCCCCAGAGATGTCAAAGTACATTTATTCGCTACATGAAGAGGAAGCGAGAAAGCAAAGTCTCGCTCTCTGCATATTTTGATGCCGCTCTCGCTTTGTTAGCAGAGCCTTTTACAAAAAAAAAAAAAAAAGGAAGGGAAAAAAAATCTGTTTGAGCTTCACTTGTGGCTCGCATCTTATTTTGGCTTCTTTAAGATATAACATTATTAGGTAGAGGGGGAAAATAAGGAAGCTTGCGTCTACTGCAATTAGTTTGTATTAATGGAGCAGTATTTTTTGCGTAGAGTACAAAAGATGCATTTTTCTTCACAATGGCAAACCAAATCGCCTTGATGCTAGGCTTCACATGACGCAATTCATCCCCGATCTATCATTAGGTATGTGATTATTATTAAATAGCAGAAACCAAAACTAATGTTGGCTAAAAAGGAGCCCCATGCTAAGTTAAATGAAAACGCCACCAGGAATCCTGATGTTGTTTTCAGGCGTACATAAGCCAATTGTACAATTATTTATAATCAATCACTTTGATTGGGGAGAAATTATGTTATAGCTTCATCTGTTCCCTTCACATTGTAATCACTTTACTAGCCCTCAGCCACAAGCGATCAATCTGAAGCCAAACGGTCATCATCAAATTGATCTCAATCAGAGCTGCAGTCATAAAGGTCTGAGTCCAAGTCAAGTCTGAGTTTGTGCATTGGAGTCTCAAAATGGAGGAGCGCACATTTTAGTCGTCAAGAGACTGCCCAATTATTTGTGTGGCCTGCTCATAGCAGTGCCACCCAGAGGGATGATTAAAACAACAACAATGATAATAATAATAATAATAATAATAATATGTTCTGTGAATTAATTTCTACAATGGGTGAGAAGGTTTGCGGCCCACCGAATAAAATCAGAATGTGCCGTCACATACCAAAATAAATCCCTCCAGGTAACCCCTTTTCTTGTGCACATTCGATTCCTTTTTTTGTTGTTGTTTTAATTATTATTTGCTGACTTACTGTCGGCATAAACATATTTCTCCGGGCAGCCAGGGCGGAGCTGTGTGCACCGCTTTGGCCTTTTACTATCATTCCATTGCAGTAAATTCCATTTTGCGGTCATATCACTGTGATTGAATTTCTCTCATTTGCCATCACCGGTGCCCTTCCAGGGTGGCAAATTTAGTTTCCGCCGCAATATTTTCACAATTCCAATATGCTTTGTTTCAGTAGACACTGCACAATTCTAAATCAACCTCGAGTGTATGCAACCGACATAAAAGTGCCCATGCATGCAACGTCAGCCCAATAGTGATAAGTGCTGTCACGATTTGTCGATAGTAGCTAATGTGGTTCCCGTTAGCCTGTCAAATAGTGAGTGTTGCTCATTTGGCCTGCACCCAGCTAAACACTAGATGCTTCTATTATAGACTGGCAGTTGCGGCCAGAGCAACCACGATACAATTGGCGTGATCGTTAACGATAAAAGACAACAATAAGCCATAGTATTATATTTGGCACATTTGGACAACCTTAAAATAATTTGGGCATTTTCATAGGTTATGTTTTGATTGGGACTGTCATAGAATCAGTTGATTGATGTAATTTTGGTATAATCCAGCGCAGTTCTACATGTTCACGCGTGTGCACATGTTATCTGCTTGATCCATTGCTGAATTCAAAGCAGCATTAGGCTGTGAGATCCGAGATCCCACTTTAGTGGACTTTAGCGGACACATCAAGGCGTGGTGTTTGTTCAGGTTAACAGTGTTTATTCAAGCCTCATGTAACACGATAAGTCTGCCATTTGGATAATTACAGGCTTTATCAGTTGTCAAGGGAGTCGAGTGCTCGTCTGCCAGGAGAGCGTTTGAATGAGAGAGGAGCACAGGTTGGTGTGAATCCTTCATCACACTACTAACGCTGAGCAGACGTCATGAAATTGAAAGTGTTTGTGCTCATGAAAAGGGAAAAAAAAAAAAAGGATATCTGGCGAGCCAAAAGCATGTGCAGTGAAAGCGCCCTGCTGTTTTCATTTGTTTTGTTTTTGATGAGACATTTTGGACTATCAAAGAGTATTGCTTTAAAAAAAAAATGCCATGAGTTGTGCCACTTGTACATAAATGCGATGGGGATTCTAAGCGTACTAATGTCTGGATGGGAAAAAAAAAAGCAATGTTTTGGACAAGGATTAGGTGCCAATGAACAGCAACAAAATATGGACTGTAAATGAAATCTGTTTTAAGAGACAATTGAAGGACTCATGGTGCTCCTAAATATCGTCTCCCATCTCCAATCATCAGCATATTTATTCATTGCCGTCCGAGTGAGTCCTGCATGTCACGACGCTTGCATGTTATGCAAACGCATGCTCATTTGGACATGCAATGATAAGGATTTCTTTGAATATAATGCATTTCAAACTGAGAATAGTGTCACTCGTATTTGATTTTTGGAAAGCCAACTGAAAACACATTTGCTGGACAGCAAAGAAAACACCAGTCTGGCTCTTATAAAAAAAAAAAAAAAACTCAGAAAATAAACCTATAGCCTAGCAACAGAGGGCTGCATAGCAACCGTGCAGCATTTTCCCGATAGTGTTGCAAGAGAAGCATGATTATTCTAGTCAAGTGTGTATTTGCTTTTGTTTTCAATGGCGACTGCACTCATGATGCCCTTTTCTCAAGAATCGAACGACTAAAACAAGATGTTGCGCCAAATCACCCCCCCCACACACACACACACATTTAATACAGTGTTTCACATCAATTATTTCTGCCTCAGCCGAAACAAGAATGGCAAGAAAGCAATCTTAGCTAACACAGTCGAATGCTGTGATTCAACAAAGACGACACGCTTGAAATCAACAGCTTCTCTTGTACCACAATTTGGGGTATTGTGTATCCATCCTTACACACAAATACAAATACGGATCATTTTTTGTGCCCCAATGAATTACGGATCCTATACAACTTGATGCTATAAAATGATCCATCCATCCATTTTCTATGCCGCTCGTGCTCATTATGGTCGCAGGTGAGCTGGAGCCTAACTCAGCTGACTGTAGGCAAGGGGCCGGGGTACATTTATTGCCAGTCAATCACCTCAACTGTGAATTAGATGTGCAAACCGCTAAATCACACTGCTGCATGCTAAAAAAAAACAACCCCCCCCCACACACACACACACACACAAAAACCTCCTTTCCTGTATTAGTGAACAGGGCCTCAAAATGTTGTTTTTTAAAAAAAATTGATTGATATAATTGAATGAATACTGTATGACTACATATCTGATTTTGCTCAGGAGCATGTCACCAGTAACTCACAAAGCAGTTTAATGAGCCACCTCGCCATGATGAACGGCATAGTCCGCCCAATTGTCTGGTATGATGTTACAACTCCAGTATTACAAGTAGTCAGTCACATCCATCTTCAAAAAGCCCGGGTAGCGCCATAAAACTACTAAAACCCTAAAACTACTGTCTGATTCCCATTTTTTTTCTCAGTGACATCTGAGATAGAGCAGTTACCAACTTCAACATGTCCAACCATAGGCAGTATGACAGCTTTTATTCTGGCCTTAGACGCCACTACAGCACAAAACTCAACCACCTCCTCATCTCTGCGTTTTCTTTCCTAAATTGTGGTTGGTATTATTACGGTAACAATAATTGTGGTCAAATGCCTTTACAAATTGAGCGACTGTATTTAGGTCACTACAGGCACCTATTGTAAATATGATTAATTTAAAACACACACACACACACACACAAAAACCTCCTTTCCTGTATTAGTGAACAGGGCCTCAAAATGTTGTTTTTTAAAAAAAATTGATTGATATAATTGAATGAATACTGTATGACTACATATCTGATTTTGCTCAGGAGCATGTCACCAGTAACTCACAAAGCAGTTTAATGAGCCACCTCGCCATGATGAACGGCATAGTCCGCCCAATTGTCTGGTATGATGTTACAACTCCAGTATTACAAGTAGTCAGTCACATCCATCTTCAAAAAGCCCGGGTAGCGCCATAAAACTACTAAAACCCTAAAACTACTGTCTGATTCCCATTTTTTTTCTCAGTGACATCTGAGATAGAGCAGTTACCAACTTCAACATGTCCAACCATAGGCAGTATGACAGCTTTTATTCTGGCCTTAGACGCCACTACAGCACAAAACTCAACCACCTCCTCATCTCTGCGTTTTCTTTCCTAAATTGTGGTTGGTATTATTACGGTAACAATAATTGTGGTCAAATGCCTTTACAAATTGAGCGACTGTATTTAGGTCACTACAGGCACCTATTGTAAATATGATTAATTTAAAACATGAATCAAATTTTGGTTCCTCAGATATTTCATATTGCCTTTATCGAAACAAAAACCTTTAAGCCTCTTCCGGCATCACGCAAAGAATTGTGGCCAAAGCTTGCCTGAACGGAGAGTTCATCCTGGCCAGATCACCATTTTATCACATGGCCAACTTACTGAATATAGTGACAACATTCACAACCACTGGCAAATTTCCACTGGGCTTAAGCGACACGTGGGTCCTGGGAAGAAAACGTACGAAGGTGGAAAAAGCCTCATTGTGTAGGCTGCCATGTAACATGTACACGTCACATCCATTTCAGCAGACGTACAGTCGAGTGTCATGAATCACGGAATGTCAATCTCAAGAACATTTTGTCATTTGGCCTCAAAGTTGAAGTCTTCAGCCAAATATAATAAAATAAGAAAAGCTTTAATAGTCTCACAATGGAGAAATTCCCATGCGGCCCGCAAATAGCCTTCGTTATCCTAAGAGAGAATATTGTATGCATTGGCACCATAATAGCATTTCTCTGTGCGGGAGGAAGGATTGTCAATGTATTTACATGACTGTACCACAGAATGCTGCATTTTTTAATGCATATGGAACTGTTCTTATTGCCCGACGTAAATTACTAAAAGGGCCCTGCGTAACATCACTATGGAGTCATGTGTGGTGATAAAATATTAAAACAAGACCCTTCGTGCTTTTAACTTGATTAATATATAACTTGACGGCGGCTCATTCAAGGCAGTATAAAAATCACAGCGTTGTATAACTGTCACATAGCGGTCACAACGTTTTCACGGCCACATATAAATATTTACAGTGCAGATTAATGCAGAGATTGTTTGTCAAGCTGCAATGTTCAGGCTTAATGCAACACAGCACAAGACATGAGTGCAATGACTTGTACATGCTTTGAATAATATATACTGTTGCTGCTATATAGTTGCTATATTCCTGCTTTTTCTTTTGCCCATATGCTGTCAATTGATGAAGCACCACGTAAGAGGGATTACAATGTCTCAACGTGGACATTTTTCAATGAAAAACATTCATTTTGAATTGTCGTCAATTTCAGCTATCGCCGTTTAGCTCCTTGCTAGCATGCCACTTCTCATGCAACGCAATGGACAAAAAGTGAAACAGATGCTTTTTTTCCCCACAAGATATTTCAGATACTGAGTTTTAGTCACAAGGAACATGTACAATGTGTAGCTTTAGATCGAGTAAAAAACAAACCAAAATAACCTTCTAGTACTGCAGTTGCAGTGCTGCACTGTATTGGATAGTAGTGAAGCTGCTGCATATTGCTGCAGCCAGTATGGCTAAAGGAATGCCGGTGAATAAAGGGAAATCATTAAAGCAGCTCTGACACAGGGAACAGAAAGAGCCAGAACAGAAGGCAAGAGAAAATGATGAGGTAAAGCAAGAGAGCAGAGGCAGTACATCACCACGAGTCACAAAGACAGAGGATAAGTAAAGGTGGCCTCATCTTATCGTCCTTTCCTGTCACAAAGCTCAGCACTGATGAATGAAACCTACTTAAGAGTTTTTCACAGAAAAAGCCACATAACATGAACACTCCTTCGTATTTGCATACACTGATATTTGTCATTGAATTATGAAACCCTGCACATATTAGCCGGGGGGACTTTCCAACTCATAAATCATCATCCCACACAAAGCTTTAATAATGCACCTCAACTTGCTAACGGGTGATTAAAAAAAAGTTGATTTAGTTAGTACCTCAGTACTTCAGCAACGTGGAAAAAAATACATTACAAACATATGTTGGCTATCTGTAATGCGCATTTACAACATACTGGGTGTTGCTGTAAAAGTTGCGCTAAACACTGCTTAAAAATATGCTTTTATGAATGTAACAATGCTCCGTTTTCATTTCAAGAGTTATCAATTGAATGTGTTTCTTGTCGTGGTTTAGCTGACTGGTTGTCGTGAAACGTCTCAAATAGGGACAAGTGGGGAAGAACGGCCGTCATTGGTTCTTTTAGCTGACGCCGTGTTGCTTATCTCATCTCCGGACTCACCTTGCACCTGCAGTAAATCCCATACCGATACCTCATACCACAGCCGGCTAAAGCTACGCGAACAATAAAGGTAAGGCGGCTGTGTTTGAATCCACCGCAGTGTTTACATTTAGGATGGGAAGCATAAACATGTTTATTAATTTATTCAAATGTGACCATCACACTAACTCTGCAAGTAATTAGTGTTGCTGCCTCTTGTTTTGACAAACGTTCTAGTTAAAGTACTTGAGGATGACCTCATTTTGCTTCAATGTATAATTCAGTCAAGTCAAAACAGCTGCAAACACTTTTAAGAGGAACAATTAGAAATAAAGTTGGTACAGACAAATTGGTCTTTAGGTGTTAGCTCATTATCATACATTTGTATTCATATACTACATCACCATAGATTATCATCATGTGCGACCAAAATCCAATGCACCATTTATCTCTCTCCATGTCAATCTCATTTCTTTTTGTTTCTCCCCTAATGTCATCGAAAGCCATTTGAACATAAAATGACGAGCCACCAAAAGAACGGACAGCCACGCCGCGCAGGTTGAGATGAAAGAACCTTTGAACGTCACATCACCTCGGAAAAAAAAAAAAAAGAAAGAAACGACAACCTGACAAACACAAGTCTTTGGATAGCAGAGTCAAAGTGACAAAGGAAAAAAATAAAATAAAGTAAAAGAACAAGAATATCTAAAACAAGCGGCGCACAGCAAATGAAAGCAACGGACTCAAATAGCGTGACCGTTGGTCAAGTGTGTTTTCAATCAAATACGCCAAAGGAAGGTGGGATGCGACACTTTAAATTCGAGGAGATAATTACAAACTTATGTAATGTAGTACTGTACTGTATTTATTGTGTCATTGTATTTATTCTATTATGAGAGCAGATCGTACACTGAAGTAATGGTACCATGGCAGACCAGTTCCTTCCCTCAAAACTCACCGACAGCTCATCAAATACCTTCGCCTCAATCATTTTCCAACTTTCGGTGTTTAATTTTCTAATATTATTTTACCATTTATTCATTTTTATGCATGCAGTTGTTATGCAACGACGACATTATGTACAAGAGACATTATGCTTTTTTTTTTTTTTTTTTTTTTTTTTTACAGTTCACTGAAATTAATTTCTGAATTAATAAATTTGCAAATGGCTGTATTGTTTGACTAGTTTGTCTGATCTTAAATTTGCTTGTTTTGAGGAGGCAGTCCCATCTCATGCAAATGAGTCACTGGCCCTATACTGTGGATATAGAAGTAATTTTATGTTCCGATAATGATAAACAATCATCCATATCATGTTAGCTTTACAAGCGTTACATCGGGATACCAACATAGGAGAGGCTCGAACATCTTTTTTTGTGTTTCCACAAAACTGCGGGAATTGTCTGTCAACAGTTTTTCACGCCGCCCTCATCATTGCATTCAACGATGAAACCAAAATTCATCCACACCAGAGACTTTGAATGAAGCCGTTGCTTCTTCAAATTTCCATCTCTGGAAATCCGCGTGCGGCACACACGTACACACAAATAGTGTCAATGCAACGTGCAAAAAAAAAAAAAAAAAATGCAGTACACATGGTTGTACTGTCCGGTATACGGTTTTGCTAAATACTGTCTCGTCCCCTTCCTGTTTGTATGTAGACTATCTGCATATGTACATCTGTATGCATTCAACGGTTTTGTATTCATTTCAGTAGAGATCTAAATTTGACAGATCTGAAAATCAATCAAGAAAAAATAACACCTGACCTTGATCTAAAAGAAAATCATGCACAGTATTTGCTCTACATAATGTCAACTCAAGCTCCTCTGTAAGATTTGTATGTCATATTTATGTGCAAATCTTATTTATACGCTTGCCTGTTGGGGTTCAATCATGGGATGGATTTATAAGTGTGTTTCCCGTTAGTAAGGCTGACAACATCTCTCTGTACTATACATGACGGGCTTTGCCTTGTTTATCTTCCAGATGCAATTGAATGGCTACATCTTGTCCTTGGCCATGCCTGTCCTGGCCATGTCAAGGTCACACCTCTCATCAATCACCGCACTTTCAAGATCACATGCGCTAGGGAAGGCCGAAAGGTGGGGAGGGGGAGGTGCCCAATAGGCAGGTTCCCTCTCCGATATCCTACCCAGTTGTTATTTATTTATTTATTTTATTTTGCAGTCTGGTGTAATCCATCCTATCGGCATTTTCCACCTCCATTTGAAAGTTGCTGAAAACAACACTCTGAATGGGAGGATGAAGTAATTGAAAGCCTTACATATGTAAATCAACCCGCCCCTACCCACCCCTCCACCTCCGCCTGCTGACATGCACACCTCATTTAATTCAAATCGAAAATCTAAGTGAAGGGAAAAGCGCCCGGCTTGAGCATTTTCTCCTGTGTTTCCTTTGTAATAAATCACCGGGCGTTCTCTTTTCATCAGGATAGATATCACTTGTACATGCCCCAACATCCATTCTGGGATTCTGACAACACGCTCCCGTTTTGTGCTGAATAGGCATTACTTTGCTACTGAATTATGACGGCCCATAGGCAAAGCAGCCCCACCATTTGACATGCGGCAGCACACAGCCCGAGAGGTTGCCCTGAGTATTGTAAAAGTGTCGACTGGCCTTGGAAGGACTGGCTGCCGTATATCATTTTGCAGCTGCAGCTGCCGGAATATAAGTTGCCACTAATGTCCTGCAAGTATCAGTTCATACGAACAGAGGAACCTCGAAAGCCGAATGGCCCTACTGTCATCCAAACCGGAACTGGACCAAAGGCTGCCATACATGCAGAAAATATTTAGAATTCGAACCTTCTTCATAAATTATATAATATACGATGACCTGCTGAGACCCCAGCAAATCTCAGAGGAACTCACTTTAGATCATCAAGGGAAAAAAAATTGCTCGATGAGCATTTTGCGCTTTCAACGTACAGTCGCTTTCAACACTTGCCAAAGAAGGACCGACCTTAAACACTGTATATGGTGTTTGTAGAACAACGACATAAGTAAAAAAATTAAGGAAAATACTGTGAGTGTATGAGGTTGTTATTTATTTATTTATTTATTGATTTTGTCCAATCAGATGTCAGCTTTGAAGTGCCACCATTGTCTTATAACCATTCCACTTTTTCCTAGATAGTTTTTTTTTTCCTTTTAGTTGTAGTAGTATGATCCATCGTCATAATGTGGCCAAAGCTTACACCCTCCCTCAGCAAGCTAATTCTCTTCAGCCTCAATCCCGATCAGCCTATATGGTGAACTTTCCTCCATTTGTCGTACTGCGGTTAAACCCGCTGAAACTTCTTCCCTTCATCTTGACTGTTTAACACTTTCAGGGACAGCGGTTACTACAGTCACGCTGGCTGATGTATCCGAACTGCCCCAGATGTTTAATGTAAATTGAACAGCTGTTCGGTAAGGTACCAAAGTACCAAACGCATGGCCCACCACTGCATTTTACTGATCACAAGTCTTAACTTGTTTTTACACTTGCATGACTGTAACATTGTGACTTTTCCAGTCGAACCCTTGGAACGACAGGAAAAAAAGTTTCAAAAACCAAACCACTCAGAGGTCAACGAGGGCCAAACCTGAGAAAAAAAGGGTGTTGCCATTGGTCGTATTTTAGAGACAGAAAATGCAAACAAATCTGTGTTGCATTTCTTTTAATGATTATTTTATTGTGTCGGTATAAACAGTGAAGACCACAACCTTTCGGAAATGGATGGCACACACATGCTTATCGTCGACAACATTTTCTCAGCCCCTTCTGTGTGAACGGGGATTGTTTTGACATTGTTGTCTCGATGTGGAACTTTTTAAAAACATAAAGATACAGAAACTCCTTGTACTCCTCCTGCGTGTACGAGATTGTTTCTTCACACGAAAAACACTCTAGTTTTTCAAAAAGCCGCAAACACCGAGCAGTACTGTATCTTGTTTTGTCGGAGTCAATCCAGCTCGGTTGCAATTCCACACCGTCACCTAATACAAAGTGAGATGAATATACTGTCTGGCTCTCCCTTTTATATTCAGTCAATTATCTGTCAATTCCACATAGCAATCTCATGGCTGATCTTTGGTTTCACGGCTACATTTAATGCTTTTCCATTCGAAACAAGATCAAGCTGCAGCTGGGACTCATTGGGTCAATGGGAAATGAAATCAGAAAAAGCCCCGGCTGGTGAGTGGAAGAGACGGTGGCAGGTGACTATACTTTGGTGTCATGGCCGCAGGCAGAAATTCGGCCAAGACAGATCAGACTGGTGGAAAAAAGAAAAAAGAGACCGCTGCTAACAGCCTGAGATCAGGTGGTTACAATTATAGCCTCTTTGTGCCTCACAGATAGAGTTTGGCTCTTGCATTTCAGAGGCCCTGGCACCTGCTGATGCTTTTTAATGTGCGAGATCATTAAAGTGTCACATGTATGCAAATGCTTTTTCAGCTGGAACCATTAAAGCTTAAGTGCATTGTGATGAATATCTCGTCGAGGCAGAGAAAAGCTGCCCCGTTTCAACATACAGTATACGGCACACTCGGCCGCACTAAATTGACTTCAGCTGAGTCTCTCTAAAGGACAGCCGGGTGATGTGCATCCACTCGGTCAAATGCAATTTGGCTGTTTTAAAGGCTGCACCTCCGGTCCAATTCGTGCCTCAACATGTTCTGCTTTTGACAAACAGGAAAAATGAAAGGAATAAGACAAAATTTGACGTGTTTGAATATGATCGTGTGAATGATGTATCAAGTCACGGGCAACGGCGTCGTCTTAATTGTTTTTAGAATTGTAATGAATGACCTCAAAATGGGGTGGAACGGTGTTCGACTAGTTAGCACGTCGGACTCACAGTGCAGAGGTGCAGGGTTCGATTCTGGCACCGGCCTTCCTGTGTGGAGTTCCCATGTTCTGTGTGGGTTTTCTTCGGGTACTCCGGTTTCCTCCCACATTCCAAAAAACATGCATGGCAGGTTGATTGAACACTCTAAATTGTCCCTGGATGTGAGTGTGAGCGCGGATTGGGTGTTTGTCTATGTGTGCCCTGCGATTGGCTGACAACCAATTCAGGGTGTACCCCGCCTACTGCCCGAAGACGGTTGGGAGAGGCTCCAGCACACCCCCAACCATTGTGAGGATAAGGGGTTTAGAAAACGGATGGACGGATCTAAAAATGAAGTTATGAAAAAAAAATGGTGGACCTAAAATAGCCTCAGGTTCAAATATTTCAAAGCCAATCATTTTTGGAATCATTACAAACAGTATCTCAACAATAAAGTTTGTTAAGAAATGCAGCAATTAAAACTGTGAGCATTTTGCATTTTTCTGCTGATGTGTGCCACAATGACACAATTACTGTGCTGTAATGTGCCCAGGTTGTGAAACGTGACATCTTATGGTCGATCATGTCTGGTCTTATCACCGACACTTAACCAAGAGGAAACGGTGGAAAGCGCCTTCAGTGTCCCTTTACAAGGGCAGGTTACTTGCTCCTGCAACCCAGAAGAAACCCTCAGGGACTCAAACAGTCATCTTGTTCTTGGGTTTTACTCTCAGCAGAGCGATTCATTACCCTGACATTGCAATCCAGGCAGCATACTTTTCTCCCTTCTGTGCTGTCGGTCTAAAAGCTACAGAAGTGATCATTTATGAATAAAACTTGAACTGAAACCTTTTCTATCTTTGCCACTGCAATGCTGCATATTAACCAACGCTATCATGGCCAGTACAAAAATCCGCTTGCATCCACACCAGCACACAATGCTCCATAAACTACAAAAAAACGTGCATCCGACATTTAAACGGTCTCCAGATTTGTTGTCCTTTTTATGGAAGTTTACAAAAAGCTCAATTAAATGGCTTCATTTTTTTTAATCGGCTGCACAACTGAAGGAGCGGGCACAGCGTTCAAGCAACAGCGCCAACGGCAACAGTCAAGGACATCTAAATCACATGTATAAAGGAAGGTTTCAAAAATTATTCTGACGCAGTTGCATCATGCTGGACTTTATTGCTTATCTACTGGGTAGCATTGAGAACCCGAGTTGACTAAACCTTGCGTCACCTCAGAGTTTAATTAACTCAACTGTTGGGTAGCAGTTGAGCTGACTACTATATACCAGAACGACAGTTTACAGTAAAGCTAGCAGAGGAATTGTGCAGTTTTCCCGAGTAAGGACCTCCGTTAACGACAGCAAATTCAATTGGATTGACGATGCAATAGACCCATAACATACTCGCACCCTTGCAGAGTTCCAAAATCCACTACAAGAATTGTATTTGTAGTAAGGAAGACCTGCAGGAAAACACAGAGGTCCTGATTTACTAGGTTCGCAAATCGCATGCACTGAATTGCATGTTTGCACTAAAAGATTGCACGTGCTCTTGGCAACAGGTGGAACGATATCTTTTTTTTGACGCTTTCGGCAACTTAGATGATTCTACCAATGACAATTTTGGGAGTGCATCACACCCACAAAATTAAATTGAAAAGTGGAAGCGCCAAACAGATGACTTATTCACAGAAAGTAAATCGAGTATTCTGATCATTTTGAAGAGGCCAACAGCTGTCATAAATTCAAGTTTTGTTTGATTCAACTCAACACGAGGGCTCGACAATTGGTTATGTGCCCATCCTGGGTAAGAGTGCGGACTCGGAAAACTGCTCTGTACCGACTGCTACAGTGTGCTGTAATAACCAGATGCAGAATTGAAAGGAATTTTGTTATAGGTCATAGGGCATTACTCTTTCTTGTGACTGGCTCCAAATCAGCTCTTACATCATTCAGGATATCACTGAACTGCATTTGCTGCCATCACTTTGCATGCTGGTTTACAGCTGCCTTTCAGAAATGCTATTTCACAATGGGGTGGGGTGGGGGGATCAGCCTGCAAAATTGCTCTCAGGTTTGATGAATCACAAGACATGAGCTAAATCAATCAATTTGCATACACTCCAACTAGAATGGGCAAAATGAACTGCGCAGTAACTTGGCAGACTTGATCCTGGTTGTACCCAGTTGACAGGCCAGCTTCCACTTCTGTTTACGTCAGCGATCAGGTTTGCGCACCGGTTTTGCAGGCGCAAACCTTTCGTAAATTAGGGCTCCTTGAGAGACACGTCCAATATTTTGGTGATCTCATCAAGCCACGCGAGAAGAGCAACATATTGGAAACAGCTCTCAGGATGTTGCAGGACCCATTTAAAAGCACAATGATCGGCACATTGTTCATTTGTCAGAGGCTGCTGGCAACGATGAACCCTTTCATTCATTCATTCATATCGGAAAGAGTTCAAAAATGCATTCCCTCTTCTAGGACAAAGCCTTTGCCCAGACTGCCTCTTGGACATGTGTCGGCTAGATTTAGATGGGTCTGATGATCGTGAACAGCCTGATCAGCAGTTATGCTTGAACCACAAAAAGAACCCCCCCCCGCCCCCACCGCCTGCACATTTTAATATTATCTAAGACTGGTGAATGCTGCCAGCTAATATATTTTACACAGATTTGGTTCTCTATAATCACGTTTTACAGAATAACTGTGTGGAGAGACTGGCATGCCCAAACCATATGGATATATTTTTCATGGTTTGCAAATTGAGGGATGCTGAGATCGTAAGATCCACTCCAGTGAAGATGACAGGCTCGGCTGAAACACGTACATCAGAAGGACAAATTTGAGGATTGCACAGTCTATAGAAAAGACAAAAGGTGACCTCATCATGAGATTGGAAGATCATATTTGTGCCCAAAATTGTTTCTCTTTCATTCGTCATGTAAATTTGTCAAACACTTGTTTGTCTTTTGAATGAATACACAAATCAGGTTCTCCACTTGTAAATTCAGAGCACCTCACACTAACAAGAACAATGGAAGAAAATGAGAGTCTGAAGAATTGCCTTGACTAAGGAGAGCAGAGTAGGCAAAATCACAAGTCACTAAACTAACTTCAACACGTTTGTCCATTGTTATATACATCAAAGCTTTTGTATTACATCCCGCTCAAGTGTATGCAGTTGCGGCCATGGACAACATGTCACATTCAGGGGCAGTAAAATTTCTATTAATCAATCATTTGTGAGAATGCCAAGACAAAATATGTAAAAAAAAAAATTTGACAACACTAGTGAAAACAAGCACTCCATAGTCATCAGTTATAAAGCAAATATGTCCCAAGTTTCCAGGAGAAGCATAGGGGGTGATTTCATAAAAATCTTATCGAAATTAGGAATTGCTGTCGATCTTCCAACAGTGCCATAAAGTTGTTTCAACAATGATAAGTCTTGAGTATCATAGGATGTACGGAGTTCATGAGCGATTCGACTGTTGTGAGGCTACGTGTCTTGGAGTGTGTGATGAGATTTGTAAAGGTGTTAGATGTAGACAGTATTTTTTTTTCCCCTGCTCAAACATTGAGGCGATGCCTTTACTCTGCGGTAGACTGAAAACATTTTGTTACGAAAACAGACGCTTGATATGGATATACCGTATTTTCTGCACTAAAAGCCTTCCATTCTATTCAAGCTCACAGCGTGCCTTAAAATCCGTTGCGCCTTGTGTATGGTCATTACGGTAATATTTCGACCCCAAAATGGCTCCTTGCTCGAGACATGCTGACAACGCAGAGTTCAAACTTAAGGCGATCCGTTACACAGTTGAACACGGAAAGAGAGCAGCGGCAAGAGAGTTCAACGTTAACCAGTCAATGTTATAACTTGCTGTTGGTTAAGTGGACTGTGTCGCTGCTTTATGAAATAAGTTTTACTGACATCTGATCGTTCTGTTTGCGTTTCCTTAAGCGTATCTCCATCTAGTGGAGGCATTGTAGGTTGTGTCTTATAATGCGGTGCGCCCAATGTATGAAAAAAAAATTACAAAATAGGGCATTCATTGAAGGTGCGCCTCATAATCCAGTGCGCCTTTTAGTGTGGAAAATACGGTAGTTGTAAATATATGGAATGCATACAAAAGATTGGTAAATGTAAATAAATGTCTGGAGCTTACTAATCGGATCGTCAAAAGTGGTTGGGAAAAAAAAAAGAGCCTGATTTAGTGAACTTGTGCCGAGGAACGTGCCCGGATAAAGCCCCCCAATCAAGCTACAGCATCCAGTGGTTTTAAACGGGTCAGGGCTGACTGCTTGTACTTGTAACGTTGTGTTCAGATGAAAGGCCTCACACAATTGTCAGCTTACACTTTGGATTACTTTGCATGACATATCAAAGAACAAAGCCATCGCTCTGCAAAATAATTCCGCCAGACCCGCCAACAGAATAGCAATGTACTTCTATCGGGATCAGATCTCATCACTTTACATGACCGAAATGCTCATCAGTGCTTCCTACCCACTAATGTGTCAGAGATGTTGGGAAGCGAAGCGCGGCTACGTCTGCATCCATATCACATGACATTTTCCGGATGCTAACAGTTCAGTTGCATTTTGCAGTTCTTTTCAGACCTGACTGCTTTCCACTGCTGTTCCAAATGATGTTTAGGATATTGTTAAAAAATAGACAGCACTTTTTTGGGAGATTTCAACTACATCTTAGATTCCATAAGCAGAGACAACAGGCAAATTCTGTACATGGCAATCCTGATTTAATCTGTAAACGTGAAATAAATATGGCTGATAATCATCACGTCACACTTTAAAGCATCATTCGTTGAATCTCAATTCTGTCATTTCTGACTTGCTTCAACGTAAATCCTTTCTAAATTCATTTGCTTGGAAGCGATTCCAATAAGATGCGCGCAGAGACGCGCGATCTGAGCAACAGAAGGCTTCAATAAACTTGTTTAGCAGAGAGACATTAAAATTAAATTAATGCGGCAGAACATGCGTGATCATAAAATTTGCAAGCACTAGGAGCTTTATCCCTGACGATACGTTTCCGTTTACTGTACATTCACTTCTGCATTCCTTGCACTCATTTAATTAACGTCACACTTCATTAACGTGTGCTTTTAATGAAAAGTCTGCTTTGCACCACCGTGTGATTTTTAAAAGCGGCTCAGTGGAAAAAGGTTACAATACAGATTTTCGCAACTGGAAGGAACGCAAAAGTTGCATCTCTCTTGTGCAGTGACCGTATACTATAATGCTCTACAGTAATTTGTGCATGTAGCTATTTTTCCCTTGGGTTAAAAAAGTACTATTTCCACTGAAAACAATTGGGTTCATGATAAAAAGACTTTTTTTTTTTTTGTCCGTACACAAAAGACAATGTAAGGTGCACCCACGGAATATAATGCAGCTGCTCATCAGCAGAGTTTGGTTCTTACAGCCATGACATAACCTGAATTCATACATAAATTCAAACTAGTCTGCACTTAAACAGTAGCAAAGTCATCATTACAGTGAAACTCCTCTACAATGAAATCATGTTTGCAGCAAGAAATTTTTCACAACAGGGGACTTTTCACTGTAGCAAATTTTATCTCAGACGTAAACACGAACACACACAAAAAACGTATGTGTACTTTTTATTTTTATTCCAATAGTGCATAAGTATGAGCATGCACTTATTTGACACTTCATATAGTCAGCATAGAAAGAAAAAAAGGGAAATAAATTGTGAAATTTACGATCAGCATTTACCTTCACTTACATCAATTTCTTGCATGATGTCTTTTATTTTGCTTCCTCGAGCTTTCATTTTTATTACCTTTATCCTGTCTTCAAGCGTTAAAGCTTTTCTTATCTTAACTCCTTGGTATGCAAAGGTCTGTTTTGT
This sequence comes from Hippocampus comes, assembly GCF_001891065.2. Taxonomy (NCBI): domain Eukaryota; kingdom Metazoa; phylum Chordata; class Actinopteri; order Syngnathiformes; family Syngnathidae; genus Hippocampus; species Hippocampus comes. Next base: position 274,662 of record NW_017805003.1, read on the forward strand.
CGCCATTTTAGCAATGCCTCGTTCGTGCTGCGTCTGAAACAAATACTTTATTTTCGTCGTAGTGAATCTAGTTGTGAGGCAAGAGCAGAGAAAAAGATTTCGGATAATGGAACAGGGGGACTTTTTGTTGTAGGGGGAGCAGAAAAGTGGGAATGACTTTCATGCATGAAAATCTTTTCACACTACGGAATATTTTCGCCCATGTAGTTTTCGTTGTAGAGGAGTTTCACTGTATATGGTATGCCACTCACGTTTAGGCCCCAAATATGAAATAAACGGAAAAAAATGAAAATAGAAATGGCGCAAGTCCCCGTGTGCTGCGTGACAAGATCCTCATATATCATATTTTCAGAATTTGTTTTTGTTATTGTTTCATTGCGAGGAGGAACTATGCACAGTTGTTTGGTAATAGCTTATTGTGTGTGTTACAACACATCTCCATGTTTGACCCACTTTTATAGGGCAGCCATCTTTTGGTATGTGAACAGATGCATGGTAATGGAATGGTTGCAATCACTTCCGAGCAATGTTTTGCCACAGGCAAGCTCTTGCACAGATTCTCAGAGGAGTGACGCATAGATTACACTGCACGGAAACTTTGATTTGGAAATCCATTTGATCGAAAAGAGCTTGAGTCCCCCCCAATGCAGACAGTCACAACACCTACCTCCAAAATCAGGCCTTAAACGGATGTCATATCCCTTCAGCAACTTGTCCACGGTAGTCTTGGCCACAGACATTCCGGTGCTTCCAGTGGAGCTGGGGGCAGAAACCACAAAAATTTACATATTTACAAAAGGCTGTCATTAGTGTTTGTCATGTGGGCATTTCTTTTGTGAGTTTACAATCTCTAAAATGGAGAGAAATACACTAACTGACTGGTTAGAGAGACAAATGATAAAGTTGCCCTTTGCAGGTGTAACGGTTGCAATCTTCTGGAAAAAGATTTTCGACAAGCTTTTGGAATCTGTCCCTCTCACCTAAAAATTTGTGAGGCCAAAGCTCACTCAGGGCCTGGTTCAGTACCAGTCGCTGTTGTAGTTCATTTCAGATGTTCTTGATATGGTTGAGGTCAGGGTTTTGGAGTTCTAATACAAGCATACCTTGAGGAATTTTGCTATATGCGGTGGGCCACAGTCATGCTGGAAGGTTAACTTGTCCCACATTTTCAAAGTGTCTTGATGAGATAAATAATCAAGATGATGAGGTTGTAATCCTAATCGGCTGGGAGGCAATATAACATGAAAAGTGTAATTGACATTAATCTTACGTTTGGGGTTTAACCCTTTTGAGGACAGCGGTTACTACACTTATTGAGGCATGAAAGGGTTAAACCAAAACAATACAAGTCAAAACTGAAGAGAAATGCACAGCAACAACAACAAAGCATCGGCGAGTTCCTTATCTTCCTAAAGGAGTGGTTCGGGGCAGAGTGAGTGCTGAAGCTTCACTCGACCATCTCATAACATGCACAGGCCCTGATACAGCTCGCTATCATGTATATTTATGTCATCGGTTCAAGCAATGAATATGCAGCTGTCTAGTATTTCATGGAAGCAGGCCATCCAAAATAGTAAATGTTCCAGTCATAAGGCTGCATTTGCATAATCGCATGCAGGGTTACAATAACCACTTCACACGATGCTGTCGAGACACAGGTTAGGTTGGCCGGAGCGCGGAGACAGAATATCCCCGGGAGCATCATTTAGTCAGCACTCGCCTGACTAACATCTTTAACCCTCCCGTTACGTTGCTTCTCAGGAATAACAAGACTGCTCCGGAACTTCCGGGCATGTTTAATTCCCCTAAAGTGTTAAAAAAAAATAAAACAATAACAAACAAACAAAAATCTTAATTAACACAGCTTGCAAAATGTGTGAAATATATTATTACAAGGTGCACTGTATATGCTGATTATACGTTTAGCAGATGTTTTAATTTAAAAAAAAAAACTAATTTTGCTGCTGTATACTGCAAATCTCTCCAGTGTGGGACAAATAAAGGTTATCTTATCTTATCTTATCTTAAAAATATTTAACCTGCCACTCAACAGGAAGGTTAACATTTCGTCCATGACCTGCATCACCTCAAAGAAGACCGGGGGCTCCAGGTAACAGGGTAGGTGTGGAATGGGATTTAGCAACAAGGGAACGGGGTGGGGGATAAAAATACCTCCCCTGGTAGGAAGACTATAGCCAGCGGCTTAGTGAGGGGATACGCTGCTCAATTAGCTCGGATAGGAAGTGCAGCTGTTCATCAAGCTGGATGCTCACACAGAACCTGTGGGTTGGACACCCTAGGGCATCATAACAAGAGGGAGCTGTATGACAACTGACAAGATTGCCCACCTGGCTATTTTTTTCCCCTCCCAATTCCGGAATATATTCTAAATGAGATGTCAAAAGATGCAATCGAGCCTTAAGAGATGATTCTTGAGGCGGTGGGTGACTGCAGACAAGGCAAAAGAGCAGGCCACAAGGGATACACCGTACATCACTGCCTTTAACGACAAAATTAATTGTCGGGGGGATTCTGCCTGCTGTGATTATGCTTTATATGATTCAGTGGAAACACTTGAAGGTGAAGATTTAATTGAAAAACCTCACACAGTGCTTTCTGACTGAGGTAGAAGATGACCAATGGGGTTATTTGCCTATCTATTTCTGATTGATACACCGTTTACCACCAGCCAGTCAATAATATTCAAATGTTCAATATGTAATATGGAAATAAAGCAAGAATGTTCACTGGGAACTTTAAGGGCTGATATTAAACGTGATTTTCTTACCCACATCAATCAAAAAAATCAGGCCGATGCAATCAACTCATCAGTACCTCCTGCAGCCCCCCCCTCCCGCCTCCACGAGGTCTCCCTCTTTAGGTGGAAATATTGCATTATAATGCACGTAATTGTGAACATTGCATTTTGGTATCGAGGAGGTGCACACATGGCGCGCGCCACGGCAGCGTCTAATAGCGCGCGTTGGAAGCAATGGTTCTAATAAGCAGGCCTGGGCACCTCTTTATTGCGATTTGTCACATCCCAGCCTCTGATTGACCGATAATCACATCGATTGGTGTGAAAGGTTGTTTTTTTTTCCCGAGCGACGTTTTCTTACCTTTGAATAAAGCATGCGAAGGACAAAGCCGCCAGAGCAGAGAAAATTCCACATAATTTATCTTCTTGACGACCCAACATCTCCACAAATCCTTATTTCTAGTATCTATAATCCAACCAGTCCAGTGGTCCCTCCGGTAAATGCACAAACTAAAAAACGGGCAATGGGGGTTCAATGTCGAGTAAACTAGCCTACATCTACGCATGCGACGTCTTCAAGCAGGCTTCTCGGTGTCAAAAATCTTAATAATTGGCCCCCGCTATGGAAATCCGTGCAGGTCGCAGAGCCCCTCGACCAACACCAACAGATCGGACATCTTGCTCAAAAACAACCGCACGCACTAAATATAAAAAAAAAAAAAATGCCAAAACGCGATGCCAAGAATGTCGAGAAAACAGACAGAAAGTAGTCTCAAATCGGTGGATGAAATTTCCCGGTCCAAGTGTGCACAAGAGGCATGTTTGCAGCTGCGGCAGCGGTGCTACACGGGAACCAGACGTGCTGTCGTTCAACCTTTATTTCTTTGAGCTGGGAGCGGTGGACTCAAAAAAAGAAAAATGAAATCTTCATTCCCCGCTTGCCCCCTCTTGTCGCTGCTGCAGATGATGATGGAGATCAGCGCAAAGTCACTGAGGGGAAAATGCACATTCGGGAGGAACGGGGGAGGCGGGGGGGGGGGGGGGAAGCAGTAAGCAAATGGGTAATATCTGATGCAGACGTCACAGCAGCCTATATATCACCGCTCTCAGAGAAAGAAATTCCCCTAATATGACAACGCAGCGTGTATTCGAGATTCCCCCTCACAGTTGCGAAGATATTAATGAAGTCCACTTGTCTCCCGTGCAGGTCCAGCCTCAAATGGCGATTGGACACCTTAACGCGGTTCACTACTCGTCTCCTCCTTGAACCACCGCACGACTGACAGCGATCCAAGCATCCAGAGATATGGCGTGCATTTCCCCCACTTCTTCACCTCTCATCTATTTTAAAAGTTCTCAGCTCCGAAATGAAAATAAATATCCGGCTGGAATGGGGAGGAGAAAAGGGGAGGAGGGTGTGTGTGTGTGGGGGGGGGGGATAGAAAGAGAAAGACCCCCCCAACCCAACCCAACCCCCTCCCAACTCACACACGCGCGCGCGCGCGGAATCTGTGCTTTACGCATGGCGTCCACAAGAAAACATCGGTGACGTATTTCAATTTGTCTCCGTGAACGGGTGTAAACAACAAAACCTTGGTGGCAACGGCTAACAAGCAAGCGCCACACCACCATTCAAGTAGAATACAAGCTTGTGTTTTATACAGAGGAGGAGGTTTTCTTCTGGGATCGCTTTGCTGTCCAGTTGCTAAGCAACCTCATTCGGCACTGATGCAGTTGTGGTGATTCGAAGGCTATGCGCAAAGGCTCATTTAAATGAATAGACCCGCTCCTGTAACCGCCGTGCATGGTGTCAGTGGGACAAAAGAAGACAGCAACTGATCTACCGTGTTTCCATTTTGTTGAAAAAAAAAATAGGAGGAGGGGTCTTCACAATAAGACGGACAGGAAATCAAACTGGCTAGAGGGCCGCTATATATACATTCTTCTTGTGGATCATCAGCGGACTCTTCCTCGTCACACTTTCATGGAGGTTTTATTTTCAAATCCAACAGTTGTCGTCTGTTGCCGGAATTTCTCAACATCCATTTGCCTCCGTCCACGTTATTGAGCCACAATTTAATTGTGCATGACGAAACAGCATGAGCAAACAAGAAAAGGGGAACACTTGAAACATCAAGTAGCATGTCAAAAGCTCCATGTTTGATCTCATATGAGACATTCTCCCAGGATCTTTCTGACTCATCAATATGCCTGATCTGGTTTCATCAGTTTTTATGTTATTTCAGTGACAGTGCTGGGTTTACCCAAACCTTCTTGATAGACGGTACACGCAGTTATGCCCATGTGACCACAACGTGAGGTTTACCTATAGAATGTAAGTGCTTCATTCATAATTTTGCATTTACAAATACAGAACAAACCGCAGCAGACCTCTTTCTTGGAACTGTTGACAAAAGTTAAAAACCAAAAAGTGGAGCGTAATGATTTTCTTTGGCGGTCAAGATGCTCATTCCGGCTCGTTATGGTGATCCACATCATTTGGCACGACTCACACAGAGCGATGCGACCGGACAAGACGGAACTTGATCATTGCTTTTTCTGTTGCTGGTCCCTCTCTCTGGAATGACCTCCCACTGAACATTCGGCAAGCCTCCTCGCTGCCCATCTTCAAAACCCGCCTCAAAACTCACTTGTATTCTTTGGCATTTGACTCAGCATGACTTAGATTGTTCTTGGTCTTGCTGTTCGGTGCTTTCTACTGTTTTTATTACCGATTTGCTTTACTATTTGTTGTATATGTTAATTTGCTCCATGTACAGCACTTTGTATGCAGCGATGGCTGTTTGAAAGTGCTCTATAAATACAGTTGAGTTGAGTTGAGTTGAAAATTGCTAACAAATTAACTTTCAACTTGCACGCACACCAACCGACATCCCTGAACTTGCTGCGACAAAAACAATGCAACTCATGGTCTTCTTATATATATATATATATATATATATATATATATATATAAAAACACGTTACCGTTGAAAGCCACAGACAGGCTTTAAAAGACATGCACATGCAAAAATAATCAGAATAATAATAGAAAATTGACAAACGGGCACTTTGGGCATCAATGTAAAAGGGTGCGGGTGCTACAGTGCTCAAAGCCCACCATCTGCACTTCAATGCCAGTGAGTGTTATCTATGATGTGATTTTTGGGAGGAATTGTACGCACCATAACGTTGCTTGCAACACTCACTTCCAGCATACTGTAATAATACATATTGATCACAACCAGGGAGCCAAAAGTCTGCAAGGTATACTCAGTTATACCTCTAATATGCTTCTCAGAGTTTGAGAAGTGGTATTTTCCGATGTGGACAAAGTTTGTAAAAACACAGGATGGATGCAAAAGAGGAGGGCACGACAGCTGCTTTAATACATTAAGGAATGAGTTTGTTGTGATTCAAATCTGGGTAAAAGCCGACACTTTCATGTAATGCCTCCCAAGGGAGAGGTTTGTAAAATTTACTGGTACATCAATACCTATTTAGGACTACCGAGGTGCTCCTACTTTTTAAGCATTTTTGTATGAAATAAATATAGTAACAGTGCTTAAAGAAAACACGGTCATGCTGATGTACAAAATAGTTTTTAGTAAACACAACAAGAAACCATTTTCCAAAGGCTGAAACTGGTTTATTATGTACAAGTAGTTGGGGTTTCATTCCACAGCTATATTCACAAATTTAAATGTTAATGTGGAGTAGGCAAAGCTGCTTGTGTCCTAAATTATTCCCACTGTTTGGGATAACATATATCAAAAGTTACCCAATCACAGCAAAAGTCGACAATCCATTTAATATTATACCAGTTAAAATCTCTGTAATATGAGCTACAATGTTATTTAAAAAAAATGTGTGAGTGTGTTTGTGAATGGTTGTTTGTCTATGTGTGTGGATGGCAAACGGTTCAGGGTGTCCCCCACCTACTGCCCAAAGACAGCTGCGACAGGCTCCAGCACGCCCACGACCCTTGTGAGTATAAGCGTTTTGGATCACGGATGGATGGATGTACTTGTTCAACACTATTTTTTTATGTGAAACTATTTCTTGAGTACAGAATGTCACAGTGGAGAAAATTGGCGCTACAACAGCAGTGTAACTGAATACAAAGAGAATCCACGAGAATGTTTGTGATGTACCTGGTCACTTTGTCTGATATTGGCACTTCCTGTCATAATTCGTTAACTGTCGTCAGAATTTATAATATGGGGATTCTAGATCACGCATGTGCCATGCTCTCTCCGACTTTGCTTCATTCACATGTTGCATAACATGCGAGTTCCCGGGTCAACCTTGTTGCTCAGATATAAATAGCATCACATGGTTAATGCATTGGTGTCTTCCAGTCATTCGCTTTTCCTCTTTCTATTCACGTCTGTCAGTCAACCTGGTCGTCTCTAGGAAACATAATGGGTCCTATTTTTGGAGACAGGCACACATGCGCCTCGCGTAAAATCAGGCATATCTTCATCTTCGTACTGGCAATAATCCAGTTTACCAAATTGGGGAATTTGGCAGACCGCACTGCACCTTGTTTGGCTTTCCGGCAGACAGAGGGGGTTTTCTATTCCATGCCCTCGGCGTGTCCGACAGTTTGGTTACAGAAAGTAGACGAGACTTGATACCAGGCGAAACCAGGTCCAAGCTGTGGCGCAGGTGGTGTCATGTGATTTTGGATGGATTTGATCCAGGCTGCGCTCTGCCGATGTGTGGTGGACGTCAATGTATTTCATTCATAAATAGGACAAATACAGTTAACTAGCATCGAACCCTCTGAATCACTGCAGAAATCAATTAATCCAACGCATTGACCGCGGCCATTTGCATCACAGCCAACCCACTGGGTACCACCATGCTTTTTAGAGGATTTTGACCTTTCGTCGAAGGCAAGGCCAACGAAATATTGTCTTCTATGGCTCCATAAACATGGAACCTACCAGAAGAAAGATTAGACTTTATTCTTTAATTAGTTAAATTTTTAAGGGGTACTAAACATATTTAGTCATTTTCAGCAGTAAAAAGTGAATATTTTGTCCATCATGAAGATCATAACTTGTACAATTAACACCTTTAAAAACACACGTTGCCACTTATGCTAGGTACGGTACACACTGCAGGCAAATGCGACCCAGATCGGATTTTTTTTGCCCATATGCGACCTGTTACGGATTTTTTTTTCATAATCGTCTGAACTGAGCTGGGTGATCAAATCTGCAAAGCTGTTTTGAATAACAGTGTCGACTTGATATTTGACTTTAATTAAACTCCACTTGAAACATGAAGCATGACGTGGACATTTATGGTGATAGTCGTAATTCAGCCACACAGACGGCTCATTTGTTAGGAGTGACAATGACGTGACGTCATCTTTAGTAAATGTCTCCCAAGATCAAAAAGCCTCGCCTCATTTCCCCAAAATATTTACACCTCATTTCGCATTGCTCCTCCTCTACATGCTGAACCACATCAAATTGTTTAAACACTACATTGTGAGTGATGTCATCTCGGGTCTCTGAGGGGATGCGTTTGGGTCACACACAAGACAGAGGTTGAATCTAATATGCAATGTGAATGCTTATACACACAAAAAAAATATGAATTCAGCATTAAGACCTGTGGTGTGAATCTAGCCTTACTGTTGACCGAAAATGACATCAGTTGTGTTCCCTCGCGCACAGCACAAACACCCATTTCTAACTACGTCATGCCATGAAACTGACCCATGCACATAATTACACCCCACTTTGCACTAGACTTGTGCTGGGCACAAAAACGGGGCCCAATATGGTTAATTGACTTATTGATGAGACTCTGCATCTGTGATTTTGTCATGGAAAAATCTCACGCACTACAAAGACACTTTATTAGGTACACCCACCGACTATAATAATAGTAAAAAAAATGATGAACAGACTTTTGTTGATTCCTCATGTTTTACCTTATTTTAATACTAGTTGACCACTCTCTCTCCTGAGTTGCATGCTGGTAGAGAAAAGCTATTCCTCAGAGACAATGAAAGTGCATGCGCTGAGTCACCGTTGGACATTCAATCAATGCAGCAGGTGTCTCCAGACTAATACAAACCGTACTCTTAAAATGGGAGTATAGTGACTCACGTTACCATTCAAAACACCTACAAAGACGGTTTCGTTTTAGACACTGATTCTATATGGTTTTGTCAATGAGAGCTTTAGAGACAGCTGAATTGTCTTGCATTTGTGTATTTGCGTTGAACTACGCGACATTATCTTTTTTTTTTTTTTTTTTTTTTTACATGATCGTTTCTTCTGCGGTGGACACAGGACTAGGTCAAAATCAGCGCAGCCTTTGGACTGTGCCTCGTGCAGAGAAAAATGAAGGTTCAACCACAACGTATACCGCGCCCTCTCGTTGGCATGATGATGAGATGAGGGGCTTTGAACAGCTAGCGCGCAGCTCGAAGCACGACATCCAAGCAGGCTCCCAGCAATTGTTGCTAAGCTACCAGAAGAAGCCCATTCAAAGTGCTGCTCAGGTATTGCTGGTTAAAGCTGAACTGCAATACAATGTTGCGAATAGCTGCAAGAAGTTCAGACAGGATACTCTCGAACCCCAGAAAATAGGGTTCCATCAAATTTTCCAAACCAAAGAAAAAAAAATTCCATCACATCACATTATTCTGCAATCACATAAACAGCCAGAATGATGCATCGTATATTTCCTGCCTAGTATTGATCAAAAAATGCCTAATACGTATACTCCAGGATGTCTGATGGAAATCTTCTTTATTATTTATGACCCGAGAGTGGCACGAATTACATCCATCTGTGACCATTAAATAGAATCATAAAAATGACAGATGCACCGCTTCAACATTTACTACTTGGTTTTCATGCGCAATTGTTCAACTCAGGAGTCTGATTGCTCCTAACGCCGAGTACCACCGTTCCGATGTAATTGGAAATGAATGTCCTGATTGACCATGGAGTGTTGGCCCTTGACAGAAATCAGTGAAATCAGGCCATTTTTTTTTCCTTCTAAAGAATCAATAATGATGGCACGAGCAGCTTGTGCCCAAGGGGCTCTGGATCACACTAATCAGCCAAAATAAAGGTTAGATGTGTCATACTACTGTTACGTTCAATTCTCACTGGGTATTTCTGTGCCCTTAGAAGTGGAATCAGGAAGTTCAACGTCCCTGAGGTCCTACCATTTGGATTTCGACCACATTTTTACCTCGGAGAAATGGTGTCACACGAGTCACACAAAATGTCTCATTGGAGACTTCATCATCGAAAGAATTTTGGTCTTGACACTGGCAAATGGGTAACTTATGTAACAAGTCATGTTATTTGCATTGAAAAAAAAAGATACTTTTTTTTTTTTCCTGCTGTCCTTGAAATGAAAATGTCTAAAGCCTGGCACAACGGAGCTTGGCATAGAAACAAAGAATACCAGCGCCAAAGAGAACACGAATTCCCCTCTACTTCCAGGAATATTAGATGTCGTCTTTCATAAATAATATCATGTGTTGTAAAAATAGCACACATTAACACATTAGCATCCAGCCCTTATTTCCTAACGGTATTCAACGTGGGATTTCGGCACAGAGCTCCAATGAGAAAGGGTTAATGAATTCCTCACACAGATAGATATTGCCATGGAAACAGCCGCGTGACTGCTTGCAGCTTGTATACACACAGGAGGGGGAAACAAAACAATGGTGCCAAAGGTATTTTAAAATTCAGAGAGCAGCAGCTTTCCAGTGAACATGGCTGCATTTATTTTAAATGTTTCCCTCAGTCGTAAAGTCTGAGGCATGGTTACCTTGCGCCCTCGCACATGCTGCCTCCCTCTTGCGCCGCTCATAATCTTTCAAATTCAAAGCCCGGTGATTGGCATTGGACATGCAATTTGCAAAAGCCACGGAATGAATTAATTCCAAAATATGAGGTCTGAAGGGTGCTGGTGGAAAATAATACCCTGTTCCGTCATTTCCTTTGCAAGAACAGAGAGCATGCACACCCACCTGCATGCGTACATACACTCTCCCGAACGCAATTCCAGCAAAGAATGATTAATTTACAATATGAAACAGACCCGATTCAATGAGCGTCACAGTTGAGCTAAAAAAGTAGGAGTCGAAGGCTGTGATCTTGTCGTCAAATCCACAAAATGGATGCACGGTTGCACACACCTCCACTTATACCGTGCAATACTCATTCCTCCCTATCGTTACACAATCGTGATTTTTAAAATAGGTGCGATATCAACCGTATGCTGTTAATCCAACAACCTTCTTATAGTGCCATTAGGCATTCTCCTAATAGTGAGTCAATACTTGAGTCTGCCCAAATGGAGTCTCTGCTTGAGTCTGCAAATATGACTCCACTGGTTGGCGTGTGTAGCCCTTCGCCAAATAGCACTCAGTAGCTGAAGGAAAAATAACGGTGTTTCAATTCATAAATATTTTGAGATGCATCGAAAAGCTTTTAAGTGCTCGCAGAGGACTTGGCTTGGTGATGCAAGGAACTGTAGGGGGAGCCATCTTGGAGCAGGTGCTCACTGTAGTATAAGCAAATACATTAAAAGGATTAATAGCACTGTGAATGCATTGAAACAAAAATTGATGGCCCTTGATTTTTGCGCGCGTGTGCACGTGCGTGTGTGTGTGTGTGTGTGTGTGTGTGTGTGTGTGTGTGTGTGTGTGTGTGTGTGTGTGTGTTTACGTCCATTATGAAAGAAAAAGTTCAATAGTATTTTTTTTGTCCTATTAGAATAAAAGGGGTTCTGAAACTAACTATATTCACTTCATTGAATGTCCGTCTGCTGTCCGTCTTATATGTACAGTTTCCCGATTCCTAATTTGAACCTGCGCATGGATCTACTTTTTGGGTCCATTACTGAGCCGTACTCATCAAGGCTAATTAAAAGAGGTGGACTTCAGAAATCTCCCTCATCACACAGTAGGAGGAACTGCGGTCAAGTGTAATTATACAGCTGTGAGCAGACCATAAATGCATAATAATTTACTAGTAATTCCTTGTGGGACCCAATCCTCTGCTGTGGGTTATTTAATTGACAAGATAGCTTTACAGTTGCCAGAAGTTACAAGATTAGGCAACTGTCATAGCTAATCAGAGCAGCACAGAGGAGTATGTCATTAAGAAAATCAGTGGGAGGCTCTGTGACAATGTCAGCCAGGTATGTCAAGTGATCATATCAGGTTTGCTAAATGAGCCATGCATGGACACGATTAATTTTTAGGGCCAGGCACATATGGTGACATGCAGCGGGGGCCTGTGGAAGGTGATTTCAGTTGAATAATGTCTGCTTCTTTTGGTTCACGGAAAGGTAAGTGGATTTGAAGCTCAAGGGTCGTACACAATCTCACTGGCTGACCTCAGTTTCATTTCAATTTTGGAGAAAGAAATGTCACAGGAAAGAAAAATAAAATGTCAATTGGTCAAACTTTCACAATCATAAATGTGTTTAATTAATTGTGCAGTAGTCAGTTGTTTTCTTCACATCTTTATGTTTAGTAATTGGCAAATGTGAAAATAAATTCGACACTATTTATTAATAGAAACTATAAAACACTGTCACTGTTGGGGTGCAATGGAATGTCAGTGTAAGTGAAATGCCCACGAATATTTACGTTAAGTCTAGGGTGAAGCGCGGTCTCACTTTGTGCTGAGGCAGGGTAGACCTTGTGTTGGTATTTTTGCAAACGTGTGCGAGAGCGGGAAAAGCGGAGTGGATTCAAAAGAGGGAGTTTTGCCCTGTTGTGGGTGTGAACACAGCCAAGTTGATTTGCATCAAATTGAAGCTGCTACTCCCTTTCAAACCCGCATCTGAGAGGTGCACAATCCTTGACATGGCAGAAGCAGAAACTGATATGCTGCAGTCCGTGCAAGAGGTTGAAGCGCCGTGAAGTGGGCACTTGGAGACTGCCTTCCAACCCCATCATTCATGTCACCATCCCACTCCAACAAGCCCCCACCAACACACATGCATACTTGTGAAAACCACACTGAAATGGACTTTATAGTCCCTCACAAGGGTCGCGGGGGGGGGGGGGGGGAGCCTATCCCAGACGTCTTCGGGCAGTAGGCGGGGGGGGACACCCTGAACCGGTTGCCTAAGAGAACATTTTTATTACAAAATTACAAAATTAATTTACGATCTTATTAACTTGTGATGGCCGAAAGCAGAAAATGTTCATTCGATATGATACCAATTAATTGTTGGCCCATTTTTTTCCCATACCAATACCAATATAGTTACTTTTTGTGATTTTTTTTTTCAAACACATGGCAATAACATTTTAGTGCAAGCAAGGATTATGAAGCATATGTAAAAGCGTACACCGCCAAAGCAAACTTGAGCTTCATAATAGCCACCATTACAATTAAAACAAGAATGAATATACAAATAATTAGCATGAACAAGACTTAAATATGAATGAATTAGACAAAATGAATTTTTCATTCAAATGAATGCTACCTTTGCTGACCGGGAGTATGTCCTGACAGAAAAGCAAATAAACAACACTTAAATGATAGTAGTAGTAATGAAGATAATTATAAATGAAACCACAAAAACAATGCCGCCTGTGTGGCTGCATGTCATAAATTCCAGGCCTCGCTGCTGTCTATAGCGCTTATTTACTTTTGAATGAACTACGGATTGAACTTTTACTAAATGTGACTCCCGTTGCCACGCCACGGCTGGAGCACATATGGAGACTGTGCCGTGTTTTATAGTGAAGCCATGCAGCTTGACTATTTGACCCCCACGAGACCAGCGGGTAGTCGCAGAGCATTGGGCATTAACAGACACTCAGCTGCAAAAATAAATTATTGTACGGATGCACTTCGGCGTAGAACAATGTGAGCTCAGCTGCCGCACTCCAGACTTTCTACTGTACAATATGTCCCTGGCTGATACTGCACTAAAGGTCACTCACAGGGGCAGGAACATGAGCCAGAGAGACATCTGCAGGCCACTGTGACATCGATGTTACCTCACATGAGCGAAGGCTTCATCGCAGCCAATCCATCAATAAAAGCAGGGCATCAATCTCAATCAGGGTAAATCTTTTTAAGGGGCAAGGCTGTGGCGTTTCATTGACAGCAAATGATTTTTTTTCCCCATGAAATATCTGTTTTATATTGAAATCCAACTATCTGCCAGTACAACATAACATCTAAAAGTGTCTGCCCAGGGTCATGGTGCTCTCAGCCTCGAGTTTGCCAGTCAACTTCTATGGCATACCAAATAGGGACGTTTGATCAACTGAGCCCCGAGACACACAACAAGTGACTTGACCCAGAAGAAATGAAAAACAGAATCCGCGCAATTGTGTCGAGCGACGTTATTGAGACGGTCCAGTTGCCTTTCATGTTAAAAACAAAGAAATGTGCGCAAAAAGCACAACTGTGTTTGTGATAGCTCATGATGAGTGTTTTCTGAGACGCTTTGAAACCTGTAAAGCCTAAAATTTGTTGTTGTTATTGTTGTTGGACCTTGCACTGTGATTTACAATAAACTGTATTACAAATAACATTTGATCAAAGTCAAACCACAAAGCCAAGAGCAAATATAAATCTTTTTTTTACTGCTCCGACAGCCAAGGTCAAGGGCATGTTCATCATATTCACCGAATCTCTTTTCATACACACCCGTTATCAAACCTTTCATCTTACAGGATGACATCACACCAAAACTCTGAGGGCTAACTAATAAATTTGTGCTGCAGTCAATAAACATCAACATTTGTTTCCAAGGATAGGGGACATACTTTGACAAAATTATTGTGTTTGTAGTTCTAACCTATGCATCAATTGCTAAATTGATCACATTGTCAATAGCATTGTCAATATTGGTCCTCGTTCACGACTGGGCACTGTTTTCACAGCATTTACATGAAAATAATGACAGTGGCATTGCCAAAAACGGAAATATTTTATTGTGGCGCCTTTGGCATTAGCGACATTTTTGTTTTTTCCTTCCTCTGATTGAGTTGACCCATCCTCACTTAAATCACACAAGACACAACATTGTCCTTCAACGTTGAGTATATTTCGACAGTGATGAAATCCCTCCTGTGAAAGAAACAACAAATCAGGAGTGGTCTGTCGGCAGAGCTCACATTTAAGTCCTAATAGCAATTTTGTCCGAACCCTTGGGATGACATCATAAAACTTTCACGTAGATCCTTTCCACAAGAGCAATAGTGGAGACAGTCAATGCCTGTTAAGCGTGCTGTCACCGCACATATATTATGGGACGGGTGGGCCTTGTTCAGTGGACCATAGTGCCCCTCCAAATTAATTATCGGGAAGCTTCTCACAGCCTCTCTTGCTCAAACACATTCCCACAAGGAAGTAAAAAGTGGGAGGGGGAAGGAGTTGTTGATACCTCGCCAATCCAGTCACAAATGAACAAACGCAGCATTTCCCCCAACGCACCCGGATATTTATACCGAATCGAATTCAAAAGAGCAGATATCATACTGAAAATGAGCAAAAAGTGGACCACAAGAAGTCCACACTAAAAAGTGTAAATTATTGAATTTGCTCTACTAAAAGTGTAAAAAAAATGCTGTAAACCCCTAAGCGTCCGCCCCAACCAGTTTACTGTCCTCCTGTCAGATTATGAATATTGTATTCCTCAAACACATTCATACATTATCCAAGTATTATTCAGTTCCTGCTTTTACAGTGAGGGAGAAATGTTTTCCTTGACGTCCCTAATTGTTGTGCCAATATGCAAAACAAATCTCATGGGTTAGTGAAAATAGAACAGATTCATCATTCCTGACATGGGTTGTGAGGGATAAATGGTGTACTGTATATAATGCTACAGGAAGATATACTGTATCATTTCTCAACCTGAAAACATCACATCGGATTGAAAAGAAACACCGGAGACTGAAACGCAGTCATGCAAGCCGGGCTGCAGATGATCGTGTTGTATTATTGCTCCACACAACCGAAAATGCATTTTTTTAAAAAGGTTTAGTTGCACACCATTTGCTTTCCTTTTTTTTTTTTTTTTTCCCCACCGTTGCTTGGAAAAAAATGCTTCTGTGAGACATCAAATGAGGCCCAATTTGTATTATATAAAGTCATTTTTTTTTACGATTTAATCAAATGATTGACGAAACCGACGGCCCTGACAAACACGGCTAGCTAACAATGCTAGTATACATTTTGCTAAAAATCTATTGGTGAGTTCAAGCTCAAAGTCATCATTTTATTCCTCCCTTTATTTTTCATTTTAAAAGTTCAAACACTTGTCTGTACGCTTCAAGACTGGCCAGGTCTATTTATTCCAATGTTTGCGTGCGCTGTGCAAATAGATGACATTCCCTGTTCAAACAAGCCACTACTACATTATCCAGCTCATACGCTCACGATCCAAGAAAGCAGAGGCATCAGTCGTTTTCTTGTGACACAATTCAGATGATACGAGAAACAACAAGGCAGCATTATCTGCCCAGTTGTCAAGAAGCTAATTATGCCAACAGTTCTCATGTGTGACGCTAACATATGCACAATTATAGTGGCATATTGCCACTTTCAATTCAGTACTTAACCCTTTTATGGATTTTTGCTGTCGTCTCTTTGTTCCTCTGTGTAGATAATGAATCAAGACGTTGTCCCGGTGAGGAGAGAATTAAGCAGTGTTGACAGTTAATGCTACATGGGCTAATTATTTTAGACACTTTAAAGTTTGGGCGGAACTTTTTTTTAGCCCGACATTTTTTTCAATGGGCTCTAAGATTTTGCGCTGAACTCTAAATAGCAACGTTGGAAAAAAAACCTGGAATAATTCTGCTGATATATGTTGCTTTTCCTGATAGATAGCTTCATAAAATGTCACTTATTCATGCCCTAAGACATATTTCCATGTCTTTTCAGACTCCACGCATTCAATCCCAGGTACTTATTTATGTATTTTTTCGGGACTTTGGGTATAAAAGGGTCTGAAAAAAAGGTGGTGCTAAGTTTAAAGGGGTTTAAAATCAAGTAAAAAAAATGTTCCATGCGGCAGGCACCACGAGTCTAAACTTGGTATTCTCAGTATGATTGTGTGGAATATGATTTTTAGCAGCAAAATCCACCCGTTTTCCTCCACCACACGTCGCCACCATTTTGCCACTTGCTGTCAACTGAAAATGACATCACAGTTGCTCAGAGTTTAGGTAACGACCAATCATGGCTCAGTTTTTGAACATCACATGACCAAACACAGGAAACAGCTAAATTTATATTCCACAAATGAAATCCAAATGCCATGTTTATACTCGTGCAGTCACACTTCTCCTTTAAGATGAGTAATTTTGATGTTCCCTTAACTTTTCACAAAATCATCATTGCGGTAGTCTTATTTTCATGATTTATCCAGTCACATAATGTCAGTTAAAGAATTCCTACTTTGATGCATTCATTTTCGTACACATTAAGAATGCAATCTGTTTAACACTTGTTACTCACGTCACATTCCTTGGGGTAAATAATTTTTCCTGCAGTGGTGAAAACTATAAGCTGGCCTGAGTCGTCGCAGTCAAATATCAACCTGAACAGGAACAGCTGCAGAGCGCACATCAGGGGATTGGGGGTGTGTGTGTGTGCGCGTGCGTGTGTGTGTATGTGTGTAAGTGTAATTGGCTTCAGCCAAGGGACTTGTGCCATCTCAAAGCAGCTGTGCTGCCCTTTTATAAAGAATAAAAGCAATGAACTCATCACTTTAATTCTCCGTAATGTTGTGGAACAAAAAAATATTAAAATAATACCCCTGATATTGTCAAATGTGTGGATTCATTAGGAAGTAACTATTTTAAATAAGTAATATGGGACCGCCTCAGTAAGAAGTCTCTATTCCACAAATGACTTGCCTTCTCTCTCTGAGACGGTCAGTGTTGAATTAAGCACAAGCCTGATTATGCATTCTTCCGTAATGTGACCTTCAGTGGCCGCTAATTTAGCAACAGAATCTTCCCTGCGGCTTGTTTATGCTTTACTTGGTATAGATGGAGGCCTATATAGATGATTCACTTTGTACAGTATATTAAAGGCAGGCACGGGGCTCCATGCTAGTATGTCGTCCCCACAGGGTCAGTATTTGGACTTCCATATTTTGCCAAGCGTGCCAGGCCTCATGCATTTGGCCAGAAAACGAGGGTCTATTTCTCCAGGCAAGTCCAGGCCTTCTCTACTGGTGTCAAACCAAATGTAAACTAATTTGTCAAACAAAAACGTGCCGAGGATTCTGCATTTCTCAAACCCGAGTAAAACACTTCATACATTGTACATTATCAAGCAAAGACAAGACATGAGTAGCTAACGGATTGTACAGCATGAGAGAAAGAGACAGAGGGAATGCTTGTCATGGGGAGTTAAGGCTTGCATTAAATCTATTCGCTACATGACAAATGTTTAATAAAGGTATTGCAAATGTGTTGTAAACTAGAGCTCTCATTTTTTCGTTCCAGGAACGGCAGAATGAGGATTACTCTAATAGAGACGTGTCTGCGCAATCTACTTGTCTGATTGCTTCACTATTTTGAGATGTGTGAAGTATCGCCTGTCCCATGGGCAGAGCTCTGCGTGGCAAAGATCCTGTGAGGAACCAACAAACTGTGGTACATTTGTGGCTTCTGATCCCATCTGACAGGACCGGGGAAAAAAACGGTGCTAACATAACTGTGCTGATTTGTGCAGATGTGGACAATCCTGGGGGAGTCCGAGTGCACACACACTTCCCTCATGTTCCTGTCTGTCTTCCTGTCCTGCTGTTTTCTTTTGTTCCGACAGTCTCTTTGGTGGGCGGAGTCTCCTACGTCGCCCCTGCTTTAAATCAGCTGGGTATTTAAGTGTAGCAGAAGCGGAAGGAAGGTGCCATTTTATCGCACTGCTTTTCGATACTATATTTTCTCTGTTTGTTTCTCGGTTATAGTTCATCTAGTATCGAGTTGTTGTAATTACCGTTTGTCCTTTCGTCTTGTTTGAATTAGAATTTGAATCTTTTTTGAAACTGCACCCTTTTGTGGTGCTTCTGCTAGCACCATTTGCGCTCCTGGGGGCAGTGCGCTGTACAGCAAAGAGACTCATATCACTCAGATTTGATGAATAAATGCATAGAACAGTGTGATTAAGATGCAGTGACGTAACTTCTTTTTCACAGAATTCCAAGAATACAGCGGATACCCATATGCTCGTAGTTTGGCACAACTGGACATTTTACATTTCTACTCCATTAGCGGAGTAACTTTTTATGCTAATTGTGCTAATTATGCGGATGTCGTTTTCTTAGAAATTGGTTTATATTGGGGTGCAAAATGGAAAAAGAAAGCTGCTGACATGATCTCTTGCGCCTATGGTATATTCGGAGTTATCTTGGACAATCAGAATGTGAAAGACAGGATTGATTTATAAATCTACCTCCTTCTGCCTGGAGGTATTGATGGACTACTTGCTACACTGCATCTCATTGCCAGTATTGATTATGTTATATTTCAGGGAGGGTGGGGGCTGGTTGTATGATGACCTCAGATACTGCTGTGGAATGCCTGCCGGACTGTCACTCACTTCACGTCAAGGCAACACACAGGCTACAGTACATTCAAGAGAGAAAGAAACAGGAGATCACATTTTGCATGAGGGCATGGTGACGATGTCCGTCATGTAATTTGAGAATGGTCTGAAATGTCAATGTTATGCAAAAAATATATCCTGTATATATATTTTTATCTTGGTGAAATTATTTTGATTGCACAACCAATTTCGATGCAACTTGTTCAGAGGTGGTGTTTGTACACTTTTTTTTAATGCTTGGACCAGATTTTAAACACAGCTGACTGTCAACAGCCAACAGCTTTTGCAACGTTCCGTAATGATTTAGCTTCATTAAGAAGTTTGATGATCCTCTTTTTTGTTTCAGTTGAGACTTCTTGTGTGAAACCCAAGAATCATGTCAGTCCACTTGGTGCAACAGCTCTCCAAGGTGTGATCATTCCTGTTTTACTGCAGACTAACAACAAATCTAATCTGTTACAGGTGTTAGTTTGGGGAATGGAAATTTCCAGGGTGATTTTACATTTGTCACACTCAAAATTGAATTCCATATTTTTTTCCCCGTCTGCCTGGTCTCACAATGTAACGCTTACTGAGTACCACATTTTTTTCCGCACTTCCTTTAGTGTTTCTTGAAGCCAGAAAGTTGCCATTTGAAATGATTTCAGTTTTGCGTCATGTCTGTGATCTGCTTTTTTTTCTGCAAAATCTACCAAAAAAAAAAAATCGTAATGAACATCCTCTGAGACTGGTGATTCCATAATTTTTGCCAATGGGTTGTACGATTTTTTTTTGGGCGGTATGCCGTGAGATTTTCCAATCAACAATATGTGGCTTGGCACAATCAAAGGTTGTGAAAGACGGCTCTAGACAGTGATTATAGTACTTGCCGGTGGTGAGCCGCTTGAAGTACTGTCGCTTGGACTATGTCTGATTGCATTTCTATTTGTGTTTGGCATGCGTGGGAGATCCCTGGAAGTTTGACAGATGATGCCTCCACCTGGTCCTGCTGGGTCCACCTGCTGCCCTCCTGCTAGGTGATGGAGAGGAGGGGTCAGTCTGAACAGTGAAAGGCATATTTTCCAGGCAATCTGGAGGCTCACAGGTGAGCACTTAGTTCCTTGGGGCTACTGGTGACACGAAAGGCGACGCGGAATTAACTTCATTATCTCCCCTGGCATTGTCAGTCTGGGGACGAGCTTATTTGTTCTTCCTTTGCAAGGAGCTACAACTGCTGTTTATTAAAAACATGAGGCCATGTACCACTCTGCTGTTTTCTTAATATATTCCTGTCTTCCATTCACGTTTCATTGGTGTGCGTACACGGAAACCCCCGGCCTCCATGTTCATGATCATATAGCGCCCATGACTCTCCTCTTCTTTACATCTCTGTGTGGGTTTTTCTTGCTCCTCAAGCTTCAGAAGCCTCCCTCCATTGTGAGTCTGTAGCGTCACATGGCCACGTGACCACTAGGATCCCCCACAAGTAGAATAGAATGCCCTCTTTCACAAGAAGACAGCTTGAAAATATTTTAATGATGAGATGACTAATGGCTGGGGACTGTGTGAGGAATGCAAGTGGATGCTGTTTTGTTTGCGCTGCTTAAATTGATGTAGCAGAGACACGAGGGTTATGTTTGAATTTAGGCTTGGCAGCAGGAGATTAAGAACAAAAAATATTTCATACGGGAAAACATTTCCAGTCAGCTTATGAGAGGGTTAAATTATATCAAATATTCCAATCGCTTCGCCTGAAAGCAGTACAGCGCGGATGTCAAAAGGGGGTGCCATGCTGCAGTGATTGTCAAGCTACGTTTCTCAGCAGCGTCCAGCACACAGAAGGGGGAAAAATGGGACCCCCCCCCCCCCCCCCCCCCCCCCCCACCTACTGAACTATACAAAGCTGACTCTCTCCTCGTGAAAGCGGGCCTCATAACTGCATTGCATGTAGAGTGAGTGCTCACGAGTGAGGCTTGCACTGGTGTACAGAATGGCCCTACAACAGCACATCCATTGCCTCTGAGAGAAACAGACTGCTCCGTCCCCTCATCGAGGGACTCGCGGGGCGGGATGTTTCATGTTGATGAACATGAGGATCCTGGAGTAAGCGTGCCGGAGGGTTGGAGAGGCAACACACAAGAATGTCCACCATCTGGATCAGGGGTGCAGGGCTACCATGAGAGCCGCTATCCTGCATGTTTTACATGTGTCCCTCCTTCAACATACCTGATTTCAATGATCAGGATCATTGTGAGGCTTCTGCAGAGCTTGCTGGTGAGTTGATTATTTGAACCAGGGGAGTTGGAGGAGTGAAACATCTGAAACATGCAGCACAGCGGCCCTCGAGGATCGGAGTTACCACCCCTGATTTGGAGGGTAAGTGTTGTCAAATAGGACTCACAAATGACATAAGACCCCCAAAACACGAAGAGTATATGAGAGACATAAAAAAGAACGATGCTTGACAATAAAGGCTTGCAATATAGTTGCCATGGAGATGAGCAAATCTCCCAAGCCTCGTCATTTCCCTGACTCCTCCTGCAAACGCTTGGATAAAAATAGACATGGGCAGAGAACAAAGAGCTATTAAAAAAAGACAACAAGAGTGTCTGGTGGGGGGGGGGGGTTGCTTCAGGAGAATGGGGTACCAAACCCCCTGAAACGGGGTGTTCGGTCCCAATATCACCGATGTCAGAGTTTGGTTCACATTGCCGTCAGTCAGTCGAATTCGTTCCTAGCGTGGGTTGGACTCGACCAAGGCTGCCCTTCATCACTGATTCGTTCATAACCTTCATGGACAGAATTTCTAGGTGCAGCCCAGACATTGAGGGTGCCTGGTCTGGTAGCCTCAGTACTGCATCTCTGCTTTTTTCAGATGATGTGGTGCTGTTGGCTTCTTCAAGTCGGGATCTCCAACACTCACTGGAGCAGTTTGCAGCCGAGTGTGAAGCGTTTGGGGAAACAATGGTCATCAGTCGGAAAAGGGTGGAGTGCTCTGTCCGGGTCGGGTATGGGATCTTACCCCAAGTGGAGGAGGTGAAGTATCTTGGGGGCAAGAGGGAGCGGGAGATCGACAGGTGAATCGGTGCAGCGTCTGCTGTGATGCGGACGTTGTATCGGCCTGTCTGGTGAGAAAGGAGATGAGCCAAAAGGTGAAGCTCTCTATTTACCGGTCATAAAGGAAGAAGTGTTGCCCCCTTGACCTGACCCCGGATAAGCGGTGGAACATGGATGGATGGATGGATGGATGGATGGATGGATGGATGGATGGATGGATGGAAAAAGAGCGAAGAAAAAAGACTGTGGGGGGTAAAAATGGAACAGGCAAGCATACATTTCTTTGTTGCAATTGAAACAGTACATCTAGAATAAGGCCGAAGCCCTGTTTTGTTGATTTCAGGAAAGAGGACAGGTCCAGAAAGAGACCAAAGAGAAAGGCATCTGGCCCGAACTATCGGAGTAATATTCGCTGACAGGCCATTCCATCTGCTCTGCGCTTGCCCTCAGCCCAAGGGAGGGCCTCTTCTCTTGTTTGTCACCACTTCATTTACATCATCACTTACAATGAGGCCTGATGATTATTGACATATACGGTCATTTCTATTGCGTAAGAAGAAAATAACACTTAAGTCTGAATATTTTTTTCACTTCAATACTACGCGGATACATAATGCATGTCATAAATATCCCAGGGCTGGCGTCACAAAAGATACACAGTATATTCCAAACTATATATTTCCCCATCGATGTGGGCCAAATAATCAACTAGCACTTTGACTAAGAGATCCTGTGGTGTTTGCTTCATTCATTGGTGTTATGCTGGGAAAGTGTTAGGCTTCCTAAATTTTGTATTTGAAACACTGTTTATCTTTTTGTGATGCCACACAATTTTTTTCTGACACAGCTCACACAGGGGCAAAAAAATTGAATTGTAATGATCTCTTTTTTTTCTTTTTAATGTCCGGTTAACTCTTTTTTTCCGACACAACCGAATTACAAATCAAAAACAACCCATTGAGTTGAAACTTTTGCATATCCTGCTGAGACACTGCTTTATAGTGCTACAAAAAAAGCACTGTAAAGCTCAATAATAATAATACTAATGACCTTAAGAGTCCCACAAACACAACCCTTACCACCAGCCAGAGAAAAAAAAGCCAATACTCATATCAAAATGTAGAAAGGGTTCTGTCAGTCGTCATCTGTACCTGTGGGTAAAAAACAAAAAAACAA
>NW_017805003.1:300963-329734 GCF_001891065.2 Hippocampus comes
TTTTGTTTTTTTGTTTTTTACCCACAGGTACAGATGACGACTGACAGAACCCTTTCTACGATGGAACTTTCCTGTACGACTGAGAGCCTCCACAAGCATATCAAAATGAAAAAAGTTGATGAGACGAGTAAGAATGGCCTCAAATAACAGCAACAACTCCATAAATGAAAGCTAATTTTCTCTCCATAGGTCATTTCTACAATGCATCACTCTTCTCTCCAACATAACTGCCAACCTACTCTTGAGGTAGATTTACAGCCAGCATCAGCTACGTGTCTAGATTCCAGACAGCGGAGTTATAATGAATATGTTGATGTGAGCGCCCTTCCTCCTGCCTCACTCTTTTATTCAACTGACTGGAGCAGGCATGCATTGATCAAACCTGCCTTTGCAGCACCATCTGGTGACCACCACTGAGATTCAGTAAGTCTGCTTGTAGATGATGGGGGGGCGCCCCCGCACCAACCCCCATCGTGCACCTTCTTGTAGTACCAGTCTTAGCCTCTGGATGGAGTCATGTGTCCTTCCTCCCCGATGATGCTCAAAGGACAACAGCCATATGAAAGCAATATACATTTCTTCAACACGTCTTGGTCAATCTGTAATGTATTGTGTTGTTTCCCTTGCAGGAAACAGAGCAATTCTGTTCCCTTTGAAATTCTGTGCAGGGTGTTTTTTTTTTTTCCTTAAAAAAAAAAAAAAAAAAGGAAATTGAGTTGCATTCATCCTTGGAAGCGCAACTCATATCCTTTCATTTAAAAAGAAAGCCTCCGCTCACCCACTCGAGCATTGTGTGCACCTGCATGTGCCTTTATGAAACTCGGCCTCTCCAAAACCAATACTCAATTCTCAATTTTGAGGAATGAATTCAAGACACAAAAAACACAGAACGGATCTGTTTACCCAAAACTGAGTTTGGGTATAACTCTTTAACATTAACAACAACGTTTTTTTACACGTCAAGGTTCGTCCTCGTTCTTGATCATCTCTCTTATTGCAATGTGCCCCTTTTATGTGTATTTTCAGTACGATAAAATTAGCAATACTTGGTCTAGACTAACAAAGAGACCAGAAATAGAAATGTTTCTTGTCACGTGTCATTTGTACTTTCTTCCTTGTCTGAATCTTTCTTTACAGTATCTCGCACCAAATAAAGACGATAGCAAGACACAATGAGAACAAAAGACTGGCGATGAATATTTTGCTCCTCAATTTTGTTAATCAGGCAGTCAACCCAAAGACCAAAATGCAAATACTAAACCAAATCACTCGAAACACCTCGCTATGGTACAATACCGTTCTACACGAAAGAAAAATCTGCATAATAAACACGTAAATGAATACCCCTTTACAACAGTGACAGAATTGGCCTTTGTGTCTCGCGGTTAGTAAGCAACAGCAGCACATTAAATAACCTGAATTGTTTTCCATGATATCGTGTGTCATGAAAGAATGCAAACTGACAAAAGTGTTTCTATTCAAGAAAAAATATCCGTAGCATGTACTTATCATACAAAAGATAGTTTGTGTGGCCTATTGAGATAAAGCAGAAAGGATTCCAATTTGTGATTTGTGTTTTATGGTTATCTTCATTTTTGCAGGATTCATGCTTGACCACACTCAGGCCACATTTTCAAGGATATCGCATTTAAAAACACCGTTGGCAATGTAAGATTTTTTTATTTTTTCATGCATAGCAAAGTACTGCATCGGACTAAATAAATCAGAATAAATGGAAGAGCTTCACGAAATACTGTAACTGTTTCTTGCCATTCACAGAATATGTCCATTCACACAGCACATCGATCACACACTGAAAAGAAACACCTCATAGCATGTCTCAACAGTCTAATTGCCCAAGGATTTTTATCCACGGCATCATTTTTGCAGGATTCATATTTGACCACACTCAGGCCACATTTTCAAGCATATCGCATTTAAAAACACCGTTGGCAATGTAAGATCTTTTTTTTTTCATGCGTAGCAAAGTACTGCATCGGACTAAATAAATCAGAATAAATGGAAGAGCTTCACTAAATATTGTAACTGTGTTTTGCCATTCACAGAATATGTCCAATTGTCCATCCACACAGCACATCGATCATACACTGAAAAGAAACACCTCATAGCATGACTCAACAGTCTAATTGCCCAAGGATTTTTATCCACGTCAATTATCAATTCATTTATTTATTTTTGTTTGAATTACAAGCTACACACAGCATACTCTTGCAGGATCCGTCACACGTATTCAAGCGATGGAAGCCTGTTCTTTTCCATTTGGTCACTTTCATCGACCACCGCCAGTTTGTCAATTTAGTTCTGATGCTAAGTCACTTCAAAGGCACTCCGGACTTGCTTTCTTTACGAAGGACGCATGTCATTTAAAGTCTGCACATAAACCTGTCGTCCTTGCTTCAAGTCCATTCATGGTAGGAAGACGTATTACTTGTGACCTCTATATTTTCTCTCGTTCAATGGCGTATGGCACTCTAATCAGCTAAAACAGAATGTGATTTACATTTGCTGTTATTTTCCCTCTCCTGTACCACAGGTTTTAGCCATAGCCAAGGGCACTCTGAACCGACCACATGCAACCTCCACATACCAGCTCAGACTCTTTCCCTGCCAGAGAGGTAATGATTCACGTCCTTAAAGCCAGCCTCTGCAGTCTGGGATCAGACAGATGCTGATTTGCATCCGGGCAGGGAAAAACTTGGTCCACCATTAGTTAGCATCATAAGAGTCTATAAAATAAGTCTTGAGATGCGCTTTACTAGGTCCCCTCACTTTAAACTTTGTGCCCCGGGGGACCCGATCAGGGGCCCTCACAATTTAGCTCCAATACACTCATCAGTGCACGCGAACCCCTCCACTACGATAAGGTGACGGCTCAAGGTGCAGCAGTCAGGATTTATTGGTGCCTGCATTTGAAAAAAAAAAAACAAAACCTTCAGCTCATTTTAGCTTCCATTTTGGACTTTGCAGTACCCGAGGCCCCAAGACAGCATATATGAGGCTGCAGGCTGGAGTATAAAGGATTACAAGGCTTTCAATATACCACTCTAAAAAAAAAATTGTTAAGTGAGGCTTAATGTGGTCAAGATAAGAACTCCATTTTTTTTTTTTTTTTTTTTTAACTTTGCTAAGAGTGCACTGGCTGGCTGTGTAATTGCAGAAGTTGATTGGGAGTTAAACTGATCTGAACAAAAGGAGATGAAAGCAAGGATACAAACTGCTCAGAAAGGGATAATGTAATGGGAAGAGAAAGACAGAGGCGCCTTTTTCACATGATCATTAAAACGAAAAGAGATTGGTATGGTGTCCTGGTGGGTTAGCTCATTTAACGGCCATGAAAGCACAGCTCAGGGGTAAAAAAAAAAAAAAAAAACCCTGCTGTTTTAGATACAAACATAAGATGTGATGAGATTCTTCCCAATATTTTTAGATTAACCTTAAATGCATCCCAACTGGACACTTTCTCAGCGAGTATCCTTTAATAATACGTTGAAGGTCGTGTATTTCAAATGTAAATTAATCCACCACTTAATAGCACCACAGGGTGCAATTTTATAAGATAATGTACAAAATGTACATGGTGAGGTACATCAATAACTCTTTGTTTTCCTCCAATCAACTCCAAGCTTCTACGCTACAACATCGTTAGAACAGTTCACAATCAATATTAATCTGACGTGATGAAAAAATAAAAATAAAATAAACACATCGTACGCACCAGAGATGGCAGGCCTTGTTCAGTGAATCCGAAATCTGATTGCTTGGGCTCACCCAATGCGCGCAATGCATGAGTTGTATTGAGGAAATTTCAGTCTGTGATCAAATTTTTCCTCTTTGCTGTGGTCAATGATTATCCATTGAGAAGTATAAGTTAAAATCATAACACTTTTTCCAGTACAAATTTAAAACAATGGTGCCTTGAGATAAAAGTTTAATCCGATCGATTTCCAAATATTCGGACCTCAAATCATCTTTCTCCATTGAAATGAATGGAAATACAATTGATCCGTCACAGCCACCCCAAAAAAACAACCCAAATTATTCTTCAAACGTGATTTTCTTAAGAAAAATTACGCACAACAGGATCACACAGTGTTCACATTTTTACACCTAGTGCACCATCTGAGCTATCAAGGCTCATGCTTTTGTACTTTGTAATTCACCTCATCTTGTAAACCTCTGCCTAAGTAACAAGACGGCATTTATGTTGAGCGTAAATCATAGTCATAATCGATTATGGGCACTTGCAAGTGGCCGTGTCAGGCTAAAGATTTAACTTATGTCCAGTTTGACAGAAGTGGAGGCTGATCTTGCCTGCAGGAAGTAAATCATTCTTTGTCGAACTGCATATGGACATCACACAGCTGACTCGGACCCATTTACTCATCTTCCATTTTGGCAAGCTGTGCAAAGTGCACTCAGACCAAGGAATGACGTCATCATAAAATCATGGCACAAATTTAAAGTAGCGAATGATTGAGTGAATCTGCGAACGGAAGGCAAATCATTTGCTTGCTGATAATTTTGCAAACTTAACAAAATTAGATTAGGAAAATATCTCGTCAAGCACTGTTATTTATGTCTATTGCTGGCATCGGGTGGAACCTCCAAAATCATCACTTTTAGACTGGTCAATAATTGTGTGGATTGACCAAGAGTGTAGATTTGTGAAAAAAAAAAACACTCGCTTATAAAAATCACTTATATAAAAATATGAGACCAATTTCAACTGAATCACTAACGCCATGAGAATACTTCCCTGTTTTGACGCCTTTAGGCGAAAGAATGTGAGTCACCTCCTTCTCTTGCAATCATTTCCAAAGAATCCTGATCATTAGTATTGAATGTCTTCCAGCATCATGTCTGCCTTTCTCACCTTGACATCACAGCTCCATGCAAGCAGATCCAATTTAGACCAAAGCTGCTTGCTCTCCACATTCTGGGCCCAGAGCCAAAAGGCAATTATTTTGTCCAATCCAAAATGTTATTTAAAATAGTGTCCTGCAGGGTGATGGTATAGTCACCTCATTATGGAAATACTCATTTGCAGAATATGCAGGACAGTCTATTTCTATTAAATGCCAGGCCATGTGAACAGTATCAGCTCTGAACACATGACGATGTTCCCTTCAAGTATTTCCAATGTGCTTTGTTTCGTGCAATATGTGGTCATAATCTCCGGGCTGCAAAACGACCCTCCCCCCCCACACACACACACACAATGATCAATTTTAATTTCACCAAACAAAATTGAGCTTCCAGACAAGGCCATATATATATTTTTTTTTGAAGTAGAAGATGCATCTCCTTAAAAAAGTTTCTAGATCCGGATGATTTTATTTCATGCAACCACTTCACGAAATAAAATGGATTCAATTTAAAACATTTCTTTCAGCGCATATTGAACACCTGTGAAATTAGTCCTAAAGATCTGCTGAACGTAAATGTCAAATGTTTACAGCAATATTACTGGGGGACATGAGATAATTTTACGATTTAGTTTGCAGCCCAACCTCGAGGGACATCACGAATCTGTACGTTATAACGGTAATTCGTTGTAACCATTTCCAATAAAATGGCCGTCAACTACGATGTATAACATAGTGTGAACACTTATAGATGTAAAAATATGAAGATCTAATACAGAGTAAACATATCGATTACAATTACAAAAAAACAATTACAAAAAAAAAGGTGCTTTCAAGCCTTATCGTGGATATAAATAAAGATATATTGTTTACATTCTGAGCCCTTTGCAATGTTGTGCAGTATTTGCTGTGAAGCTATAAGATTTTAAAATTCAGAGAAGCGAATTCAGTGACGCAACTTATTTTGAGCCTTTCCTTGCAAGCCTTGCTATTACCTCAACTGCACATAAACACGTGTCCTAAATATTTTGTCCAACAATTCTTTGCTTATGTTGATGCGCTGGCAGGAATTTAAGAAGAAGACAAAACCTTTTTATTTGTGCCGGGGC
The DNA here is from genome assembly GCF_001891065.2 of Hippocampus comes. Classification (NCBI taxonomy): domain Eukaryota; kingdom Metazoa; phylum Chordata; class Actinopteri; order Syngnathiformes; family Syngnathidae; genus Hippocampus; species Hippocampus comes. The sequence continues at coordinate 306,959 of NW_017805003.1, forward strand.
TGCAATGATGTACTTTGACTTGTGACATTTGAAAATGGACTTTAAGTCACACATACTCCTCAATTCTGATTATTTGCTCTGACAGCGGGGACACTTTCAGCTCACGGCGAAGGACTTTAGGTCACATTGGTCCATTGATCATGCATTCAACCCAAAAGCTGACAAGATAATTGCTCTGAAGCTTTTTAGAATCAGACTGTACATCCTCTGCTGATCATAAAAAATCAGGAGCGCTCTTGTCACCTTTCTTTCTTCCATCATGCCTGTTAATTTCATATTCAATTGATAGTGCAAAAACGAGATACGCGGAAATGATTCGTAGCGCTTAAATGTGCACGACTGATTTGCGTTCATCTTAATGGACGCCGTGATTGTGATTATAACAGCTTATACCTTCCGTAAATAGGTCAAATGCATTTGAGGAAACGCAACCTGCCCCTATATCATAAATTACCACCAGCAGCTTTCCCCCTTGAGATGAATGTTCAGACTGCATCCCAGATACAAAGAAAGTTTTTTTTTTCCTCTTCTACCACCGCCAGACATTTGCTCTTTTCTTTTCTTTATCTGTTTGGAGAGATACTACCTTTTGGCTGTTTACGCAAGCCCTGGTCACATTTTTCAAGCTGCTAACGGCTGGGCTCGGGCTTAAAGCTCAGTGTTTCCTCTCTTTATGCATTTTGCATCCATATGGCTAATCTAAAGCGTTCGACACCTTCCCTTGGCACCGAAAGCCCTCCAGAGTAAACAAAGCTGAATGTGGGGCCTTGCTGTTAAAAAAAAAAAAAAAAAAGCGGGTGTTTGTTTTCTTTGGCAAGAGAGTGGCTTTCTTTGCGCTCGCATTTCCCTGTGGGTGCACCGAGGCTGACCTAAGTTGTGCCTACTCAATAATTCTTATTTCCTTTCCACCTAAATGTCATAATGATGAATGGTTGTCTCTCAACGTTCATCTATTATTCATCACTGTTGGCTTACTTTGAATTACTACTTCAATGTACTGCGGCAAACTGTTTACTTTGCTACTGCCAATGGCATCTCGGGAGAGGTTCCTCAAGAATACTGTATAGCAATGGGGACTTCGAGGATTTTTCTTCATACAGTTTACATTCTTCACCTCACCAATTTTCAAATTCAAACAACTCAAGCGAGTGCTGAAAAGATGCTTCGTCGGCCACGTTTACATGAAAAGTTGTAATCACGATTCACTCGTAGCTGGGGCGGAAAAAAAAACACTCCAGACACTACAGTAAGTTAACCATTACTCTACGAATGGAATGCATTTCAACTTCTTGTGTTTGCATCTATCCGGCCAGCTATCCATTTTCTATATCGCATATCCTGTCCAGGTTTCCAGAGAGCTGGGGCCTATCCCAGCTATCACCGGTCAGTTGCAGAACACTTATTCTCGCCCAAATTTAACATGGAATTGATTGATTTATGATTTGAGACTTTCTTCATGTTATAAATTAATTTTGCTGCCATAACAAGGCTTTTGTGGTTGTTGCTCTATTGTGTTTAAATATGTAGAACCGTCTCTTTCATGATCTATGTGAGTGCTGTAGGGGGAAAATAAAAAAAAGATCTCATGAGGATTTATTTTTCGAGGTAGTCCACCCCCCCCCCTATAAATTCTGAATACAGTTCCATCTTAAAATCCACAACACAACCACTACCTCTTTGAAGACTCCACACTGAGCTAGCCGGCGGGCAGGCAGACGGGGTTCCTCAGCGCCATTGATGCTACATGTATCGAAAAACTGCAGGAGCTACCTCTTTGAAGACTCCACACTGAGCTAGCCGACGGGCAGGCAGACGGGGTCCTCAACGCCATTGATGCTACATGTATCGAAAAACTGCAGGATCCCTCTGAGGATGAACATCTAAGAAAAAGATACTATGTGATATTTGGGGGGCTTCGTTTCATGAAAAATCAAATGTTATGATAAAGAATAATCGAAATGAAACGTGTGAGAGCTGCATTCACAGTTGCCTCACAGCAAGAAAAGCGTGTGTTGTTTATATGCTCGCTGCTAGCTTCAAGTCTCTTCATCACACCATCCAAAAAAAAAAAAGCGTGTAAGGGAGTTTAAATACTGTAGTTGTGGATGTGAGAAAGAAGTACAATGCAAATTGGCCGGTGTTAAAAGTTGAAAGACACCGTCCAAAACAGAATGTCACCGTTGCATTGATTCCACTCAAAAACAAATTACCCGAGAATGTAACACTGATACGTTTGTTCATATTCATTTTTTTTTTTTTGCTGCCATGCAAGTTTTGAAGGTGGCCTAAAAACTCTGCGAGGCCACTCAACAGCCAGCAGGTGATTCACGCTTGTCCATGATGAAATGTTTGGCCGACCCGCCAGTTGTCAAAGTGTCAAAAATGAAGGTTCACGTTCACGCACGGATGGATGATACCCTAACCAGAGCAGGTGGAAAGGTCTTGTCAAATATGTAATGTTCAGTGTTTCCACTCCCACTTGGTGAAAAACGATGGGACTGAATGCCAGAATGGAACGTTTGGGTCCTGAAAACGAGAAGGCATTTCTTTTGACCACAGATGTTATCCATATCCCGTTTTAATGACGACCTGAATGTATTTAGAATTCAGGAGGACTTGTTCACTTTTATCGGGGAACGAGCGGGGAGACTTTTAGCTAAAATACGTTGTTGGCCATCATTTCAGACATTTTAGGGAAGACCGTTTAAAGCGGGGAAACACTAATAGGATGAATGAGCTATCCTATTAACAAGGTGATGAGATCGAAAATGGGTGAGAGCAAAGATGGAGTCCTTGTAATAAGCCAATGGCCGTGACCATCTGAGCGTGGGTCTGTTAGCAGAATACATACACAATTATTTCGGCTTGAGACGACTTCAGGTTCCTCATTCGTGTACCATAAAATCGTCTGGTCCGCATGGTCATGTTACGCATCATTATCACCTCGAAACTTTATGTTCCGCTTAACTGTGATGGGTTTTTTTGTATGTGGCGTTTACTCTCTCGGGATTTACAGGTCATCATGTCTGGAACATTTGGGAATCTACTCAGCACAAAGTAAAACTATTTTCGCAAGAAAGACACCAGGCAGAATAATGAATTGTGCAAGGACATGTTAAAAACCATCAAGCTCTTTCAAAAGCAATTAGCATCAGGCTTCACAAAGTTTATGTACCGATACCTAAAACAGTTGCAGATTAATTAATTGTTGTTGTTTTGGGTTTTTTTATGACTCATCCACCTCACTGAATGATCTAATAGACCTACAATATGGTCAGCGGTCCCCAACCTTTTTTGCGCCATGAAATGTTCCACGTATAGACACATTTTAATGGACCGTTCTTAGAAATACAGTAAATCGAAGCAAACAATTATACAGTAGATACAACGAAACGTCACGCTCATTGCCGTGGTTCGAATTAGTCGTAGCACTACAGCGTGTTTCACACATTCATCCCAGAATGAACATGACATTATCGGTACAACGAAGAGTTCATACAAAGCAACTGAGCAGCAACTTAGCATAATGATAGCATGTTGGGGAGGGGCGGGTTGCTTTGCAGTGGCAAGTTACGCAGTGATTGATCTCATCTGACAACATCTTGGCCATCTGCACATACAGGTGGCAAATTAAAAGGGAAAATGCATCAGCGGAACAACTGCACCTTGACATGTCCCTGGCATCAAGGGCCATTCCCTTATTTGGTGTTGGAGGCATCTTATCAGCAAGTTAATTAGCTGTTCGATTGCCATTTGAGACCCGGTGACATGAAGGCCAAAGCATTCACATCATTTCAATCTTTATCATGTGTGAAACCGCTCAGACTTAGAAATGTCAGGAACCAGCAACACATAGGCAACAGAATATTCTCCAATACATGTTTATGAGCATACGGGGGAAAAGCTGCTACATTACAAATGTAAAAAAAGATCGCCCCCCCCCCCAATAAGTGCTCATCGTGAAAACGTGGATTTAACTACCGTGTCACCAAAAACTGACTGTGTTTACTGCCAGGTGCCGCTTGATGGGCACGTGTCTTATTTTTAGCAATACAGTACACATCCGCTCTTCATATTGAACTGTTAGAGCAGAGGTGTCAAACTCATTTTTGGCATGGGCCACATTTTAGTTGGCGATTCACTTGGAGGGTCGTTATGACTGAAACCATATAAAGAAGTCAAGAATAACTGTTGATTCAACTATTGTTTAAGTTGCTATCATGAGGGGTTTGGTAACAAGAAAATGCTTTGAATATATCTCTTCTTTATTACATGCGAGAATTTAAAATTTTGGTCGACATTTTTGAAAGAATCATGGAAGTTGACATGTTTGAGCTGCTTTCGTGGGCCACATAAAATGATGTGGCGGGCCAGGCCTGGCCCCCGGGCCTTGGGTTCGACACCTGTGTGTTAGAGAAACATCCTATCCAATATGTTGGCTCTGTACTGACACAGTGGGCTCTATGTTTGTAGCTGGTATAAAGGGAAATGCTGGCGTATTACGATTTTGGTGCTGGCACTACTCTCGTTGGGCCTATTTGGGAAATTGACTGGCCACTCTGCGCCACCGTGGGTCTTTTGATCTAGGGTGCCCCATTTGATGTCTGGCCTGTGTGCCTGACAACCTGTTGGCTGGACGTCGGTCTGAACTTACACCTCGTCAGACTACGTCTAACTTTTGGCGGGATGGGCTCGTCTCAACGTGACTTTAATTCATTTGATTCATTCACAGGCAGTGTGTGTTTTTGAGTGCATGTCATTTTGCATGTTTTAAGATCATCCCAATGGCTGGCATTCAGCTCTGGTGGCGGGGGGGGGGGGGCAAATTCCCAATTATGGTGGGGCAGGGGATAGATACATGAAGTTTCACTGACAAGACCACCCTCATTAAACTCAGACAGGGATGAATCTGCCTCCAGTCGGGAGGTGCCCCCACAACCCACGTTGTCCCCTTTTCATTTTTAAATGATCATATACGACATTTAAATTGCGCTTTATTTTTCTCATGGATTTCAATGGTATTCTCGTGTCTCAGGAAATCTCCATGTTCCATCATTTACAGCCAGCCTCAGAATTCAATAAATCATGCCTCTTTGGTGTTTGCTCACTCATTCCTAGGTTACACTGAATCCACAATCTAAATTGGTACAATCACTTCACATGATATTACGCTCCAAGGATCAGGCATTATAATTTTTGTTGTGAGTTATCTTGAATAATATGTTTTTTTCTTAAAACAATGTGAAGACAATTCTTTATGTTACATCACGAGAAAATTGACTATTGGACTGCAGCGAGATCCCCTCCTGTTTTATTCATTTCTGCCGTCACATTTGCGGCCATTCGTTGTATCGATAGCTGCCGCTTGCCAAAGTGTGTTTGGACAAAAAAATAAATAAATTCTCTCTGCTATTCTCTTCCAACTGTTGCTTATAAGGGAATCTTTTTGGAGGTATTTGCTCAACTGGGTGCGATTCAAATGTTAATGTTTTTTTATTACATTCTTTTCACACACTCTATTTTTACTTCCATTCATGAAATAAAACATCAGCTCCATTAGCCGTGATGTGGAGGTTGCGTCTGGCTTCTCCGCACTTTCGTTTCGACTCAACAAATAGAGATCCCTGTGTACACATACGCTTTAACTTAGGCAAGCTAAATTTTGATCAACATTTCACTCTTGCGCTTCTTGTCCACAAGCAGGGACTAATTAGCAATAGCAGCCGACACTCGCACGTATCTCGGTGTCAGTTTTTCCAGAGCTTACAGTATAATTGTTAGCTCGAGGACACGATTACGTCGGCTTAAAGGAATTAATGAAAGGAAGCTAACTGTAGGGCGCTTGCTAACTGTTGAAAAGCATGGAAAGGGAACATTATGCTTGATTCATTTTACCATTGCTGCCACATGAAATAGATGTAAGATGTTCTTGCTTTCAGCCATGCACAGGTGCTTGGAGAGGGTTGCATTTGAAAACAGAAAAGGAAAGCGATTAATCATATTTTGTGTTTGCAGAGCAGGCGGCATTGATGTTGGCAGCCACGGGGCTTTTTTTTTTTTTTTTTTTGGTTTAGGGAATTTTACCTTCAAATAAACACTCAAAGCCTACTTAAACTCTCCCTGGCATAACCATTCGGCACAGTCGATTGATTCTATTTGTTCACCATAGCTCATAGCTAATTTATTACAACCATTAATTACTTTCAGAGTCTCAAAAGGTTTCAGTGAAACACCGTACTAAAATGGAACCCCCAATCTAAGGCCCACAAAGGGAGGAAAGGGAAGCTCCTTGGAAACTTAATTAAGAGTTAGCAAAAGTGGCAAAAGTAGGCTGCTCGCACTCTGTAGTTAAACAGAAGTACAGATACTTGGTAAAGGAAAAGTACCGAGTTGCTTCGTTAAAAATAAATAAATAAATAAATAAAAAGTACGGACTGTGATGTAAGTGGTAACCCCTTCAAATAAACACTCAAAGCCTACTTAAACTCTCCCTGGCATAACCATTCGGCACAGTCGATTGATTCTATTTGTTCACCATAGCTCATAGCTAATTTATTACAACCATTAATTACTTTCAGAGTCTCAAAAGGTTTCAGTGAAACACCGTACTAAAATGGAACCCCCAATCTAAGGCCCACAAAGGGAGGAAAGGGAAGCTCCTTGGAAACTTAATTAAGAGTTAGCAAAAGTGGCAAAAGTAGGCTGCTCGCACTCTGTAGTTAAACAGAAGTACAGATACTTGGTAAAGGAAAAGTACCGAGTTGCTTCGTTAAAAATAAATAAATAAATAAATAAAAAGTACGGACTGTGATGTAAGTGGTAACCCAGTAAGAAAGGAAATAGAACATCTTTTGTTTATCAGTTGTATACAATGTCTGTTTTGATAACTAATCACAATGAAATAAACAAATATTTCACTAACTATATTTGATGAAGGAAGAAAATACGAATTTGTAACCATGAAGGAGCTTAGACAGGGAAACAGGAGACCAGACGTTGCAGTTTCAAATAACGAGTGTCCATTGGTTCATAAAAGAGAAGTTCAAAGTCTTGAAAGTTTGTGCTCGTCTTGAAAACAGACTCAGGGGAAGAGGCGTGGTCTGGGCTTGTTTGAGGTTTGAGTTTGGAGGGCAGTTGGGGCATTATAAAGCCAGCAGCCAACGACATACACTTGTTACTTTTGTTTTACTATATACACTACGAACACTTTTGATTGATGCAAACAAATGTCTGTTGACATCTTATATTTATTTTGGAATTGTATTATTTCATAACCCTTTGAGGGAAAATTTAGATGCTACGTTTGGCGGACACTAGCTTTCACAATAGTCACAGCTAACTAGTTGAAATTTTGGTATATGGAAGCCAATACGAAAGCCTCAGTTCTTCACAATGAGTTCCTGCTGCCTGTCTCCTTTTTTTTTTCTTTCTGTATTGCTGCTGTAAAACACTTTGAACAAATTGTACAATGCTGCTTGCATGTCTTGATTTGTGATCTCATATAACCTCACCTTTATATGCAGCATAAAGCACATATCGGGTCAGTGGTTCGTATGGGTTTTCACACACGAGTGAGAGTTGGCACAGTCTCCTATGTTTACGACAAGAACAGAGGGATGACACCTTGCACCCTTGAGCCCAATCTGGAAAGAAGACGAATCTCATCCTTCTTCTTCGAGACAGCTCGTCTCTCTGATTAAACCAAAACATCCCCCAAGGTCACACAAGAGGGAGTAATCTTCTCCCATTTCCTCCCCTCCCCTTTGCACCGAACTCAAGTGAGGTTGCTAAATCACTCTCAGCTCGGCATCTCTCGTCATCGGTAACTGGACCTTGGACGCCTGCCTCTGAACCGAGCGGAACAAGTGGGTCCATCCTCTGCAGTGTTTTCATCAAGCCGCAAGAAGGAGCAAAAAAAACAAAAAAAAAACGGGGGGTGGGGTGATCGGGGGGCGTATGCTGCATATGCTCGATACTTGTAACGTTTTGTTGGTTGGGGTGGGGGGGTCCCTTCCAGTTGTCGAGCACATTACAAGGCAACGAGGCAAGCTCTCCCGCAAGCATGCGATGCGCGTCCACGTGGCCGGTGGAGCGCGTGACAGATCAGCGCCGCTAACGCAGCCCCCCGCGGCTTCAGGGTTTGCCCCTCCTGAAGAGCACCAATCTGAGATGGCTACATGGAGGGGGCGGGAAGGATAGTTTGAGAAGGGCTGAGCTTTTTTTTTTGAGCGAGGACGCCAATTTCTCTGTTATTCTATCACTGACAACAAGCAAAAAAATAAAAAATAAAAACAAAATAAAGGAATCCCAAAAGGCAGCAGAGAGACATCAGCCGGACCACGCGTCAGAACCTCATTAACTCCAAAGACCGGAGGGGGGGAAAGAAGCAGAAACAGCAGGAAGACGATCTTTTTTTTTCTTTTTTTCTTTTTTTTATACAAGTGGTGAGAGCTGCTTTTTCCTTTTCATTCCTTCTGATTGTGCTTTGCTGCGATGCGTTGAAGGTGCCGCACATGTGGTGGAAGGCGCTCAGTTAACGTGCACGTTTCGTTCGCATGCAACAACTGCGGCTTGTGGCGCGACTGCGGTGTATGGTTTAACAGGTCTCCTCCATGCATGCGGCTGTGTTGTCTGTCTGCGTGTGTGGGGAACGTTTTTTTTTTTTTTATTGGTAGGATGGGCTTTGAACGGCACTGGATTGGAATGACCGTATTTTGCAGTGGTGTCCAGCTCGAGCCCACTGACAAACCAATGCGGCACTAAAGAAGGCAGCGCTGATGGTGACACGTACTTAATGAGCAATTAAAAACAGCGTGACGACGCGTGACGCAAATTAGAGGTTGGCGCAAATACTGGAAATGCACATGCGGCACTGTCCCTGTTTGTTTGGAAAGCTGTCAGACACAACCTGCCGCAACCAGTGACAAGGCTGTTGAGCAGACGCTAACTTAACCTTGGAACCAAAGCTCCAGTATACACCCCCCCCCCTCCCTTTGCTCCACACCGTCTTAAACCCATCTTTCCGATCAACACCGCTGAAGACAACATGCACCTAGTAATATGTTTGTGAAAGCTGTATGTATTTGATGTGTAAGGTTAAAAAGGCAAAGGTACTTTAATTAACAACGTTTGATGACATGCTCTGCATTTATCGCATCCTTGCGGATCAGTGGGCTGCCACTGTGTAGCACCCTGGAATCAGATTGAGGGCTTGGTCAAGGGAAGTGGCTGGAAATTATATTTGATTTCTGATGGGAAAGCAGCAAACATGAACAAAGACAGACCTGGGAGAACAAATCCACACAGGAAGGCTTAAAGATGCGATTTGAGCCAGAGGTCTTGCTCGCATCTTTTTCGGTGTAAGGTGAAAAAAAAAGGGCTGCTACTTTGAAGAATCAAAATTATTAAATATATTCTGTTTTGATCCAAATTTTGTGTTTACAAAATAATTCCATCGATATTTCTTAATTGTGTCAAGGATTTTTTTAAATAATGGGAAAAAAACGTGATTTTAAAGGGTGTTTCCGAACTTTTAACTTGTTCTGTGCATGAGTTGTTTTGATAGCTGTGCCATCTACGTAATTGGTTTCACATCATATCAGAGGTCCAATGAATCCAACAGAGAAATACGGTAGAGTCAACAATGGAGGTCATTGAGAACTTTATGTTCTTTCTTCATGACGTCATAACAATATTAATGACAAGAACGCTGAAAGTCATGTTTGTTTTCCCCAAAATGCTTTCCCCATTTCATGAACATAATTGACAAAAAATGATCGCGATTCTAAAGATCCATGACTGCCGCACCATTTTGCACATTTGTGAAAAATGACAGAACCAATGTTCCTTTTTTTCTAAGGTAGTCTGTGTTGTTGATATTGACTTATAAATATTGGTGGTCTCCCAGAAAAGATGACGCTAACAAAGGAGTTGGGTGCCGGATTGAAGTGGCGCAAATGTTTGTTCACGCTGTAGAAAGTAGGTCCGATGTGAAGTGCAGACATTTCACATTAGGAAGTCTATTCATGCGTATTCTTTGTGCGTATTCACACACATTTGCGAGCGCCCGGGCGATGGTTTTATTTAATGGCTGTCTTACTAAATCAAGACCATAAGACGTCATCCCCCCCTCGAAAAGCATCTTTCATTCCTGCCAGAGTCGCCACATTTTAAACTCCCCTAGGCCTCCGCCCCCACCGTCACATCGTCCTGTTTTACCACCGATCTAATTTGATGTAGTGCACACTCACATGTTCTACCCCGCAGCGTCCCTCTCAAGTTTGCACACTTCAGGACTCAAAAAGCGATGACTGCTTGCGCTCATGAGTGTGACCGCAAGTAAATGACTTTTCGCAGTCCGTTTCTTCAGCTGTTGAGACGTACGGAGTCCCTCCGTTGTCTTCTCACCGGAAATATATGCTAGGGAGCTGATTTATTGTCCGGCATGTAGCAAATGTGTCAAAGGGAGCAGATTTGTTTAGAAGGCAGGTGATATTTTCCGTGAGACTTCCTGATGGACGTGCTTTGTTTCGGTGACTTCGTGTAGCTGAAGAAATTTGCAATGGAAGATGGGTTTGCATGACGTTGGGCTCTGGAGATGTACTCAAATCCAACATGTAAGGAATAACACTGGATTTGTTGACAGGATTAACTCTGCTCTATTATTCCTTGAGGCACGTAAGGACCGACGCAGTAAAAACCGCAGAGCATCTCCAATGATTAGAAGATAAACGTCTCCAAGGGACTTGAGGAAAAGCATCCTCTTTGCTCAGAGGGAGAGGCAACTATCCCAAACTAAATGAAATGTTTACAGCATGTTTCAGAAAAGGCTCGGTAAGCGAAAAACATTGTCAAGACACCCGCATTCTACAAGAGGCTACTTTCTGAGATGAAAGCCACCCGGCTCAAGTAGAAGCGTTGGCCTAATGCATAGCTAATGTCTGATGATGAAAAGGCTGATGCTAGCTGACAGGAAGGAATCACAAGAGCCCTCCAAGTGTATTGAAAACTCCACCGTGATCATGTCAGTCGTGACCGAGAGGCTCTGAGCGGGTGTTAGCATCGCGGCTCCGACAGGCGAGAGATGACGAGAAATGGTACAAAGCAAAACAACGAGCGAGCCAAGTGGTGTTTTATACAAATAACAAGCGTGGACTCCAATATATATATAAAACAAAACACATTTGTGCTTATGAAGAGAGGTCTTTTATCTCACAGTCCATGAATCGGATAATATCATATCAATTCTTTGGTCAATTGTCAGCAACTGCAACTTCCGGGGTTTCACAGTATTTTGGCAGCGGCAGAGGACTCCTGCCAAGACTAATCTCATGTGAACGCGCATCTCAGCAATTTAGGGAATAAAAGTACTTACCAAAACTCGACGAAACATCTTCAACAAGGGCATAATGAGCAGAGAAAATCAATGGCTATTGATTGATGAGCTGCTGTTGGAGTCGTCACTGTAAGCTGCTCACTGGCCCCATTTGAATTTGTGATGGGATTGATTCAAGTGTATTTTACTGGCGTTGGAAGACGAAAACAAAGTAATGATACAAATAATACTCGATTAAATCGATTCACGCGGAACAAAAGTTCTGTCAGGATGTTGGGGTCGACTCAGATGTCCCCACAGATGTCCTTTTGTTTATCACAATCGCTGGCGCTTGGTTTGAAGTGCAAAGCAGCAGGAGGAGGGACTCGAGGAAAAACACCACACATAAACCCCCGTTCAAACGTATTGGAACGGTGAACCTAATGACTTCATTCGTACAGTGCACTGCAAACGTCTCTCATATTCATATTTTGACCCAAAACTCATTGTCGGTGTCGAGCAAAAACAAAGAATTTTGTTCTCGCTTTTGCAATACTTTTCTGATAAGAAGAGGTTATCGAAAATATAATACAGCCATGCCCTTATTTTCACAAATCATAAACAGCAGAGTCTTCCTAAGACCTTTCGGGTCACAAGTTCAAGCTAAAGCCTAAAGCTGCATATCTGGGAAGCTCTACTGCAGAGGCATAACATCCTCAGGTCCTGCAGAAAAGAAAAAAAAACCCTCACACTTGAAAGGTTGCGGATGGAATATAAATTGCCTGAATCACACAATTCACTGGATATATCTTACCTGCGAGTGGAGCGATCAAAATAAAACTTTCAATCGATACATGGGGGTTGCTGCTTTCAGAAAACGGGGACATTTTACAGACCCCTGACAAGTAAAAATTGAATGGAATGCCACCTAAAGTCGGTGTTTCGAACTTTCGCATCGACGCATCGTGATTTCAGTAAGGTGCAGTCGTCTGATGTGACAAAACAGCATCAACGGCCAAGGAGAAATGTTTGAAGATATTATTGTATCTCTGCTATTTTTGCTTGTTCGGGAGATCACAACCGGTCTGCATAATAGGTGTGTACTTTGTAAATATATCGCTATATATACAGTATATGCATTAAGTTTCATAAAGCGAAACAGCCAAATGGGCGAGGATATGTTTTTTATGAAGGCAACCAACAATTAAAGTGTCTCTTTGCAAGCAAAACAAAGACTATATGTAGAGATATTACGGACACTTAATTTTTTTTTTCCCCTGAGGGAAATGAAATCACTTTTCATTCACGTTGCATTCTTGCAGCTTTTAAACTGCTCCTTGTGATACTTCAGTTAGCCGTGCCAACCCCACTTCTTAATTCGGCGCTCATATTTAAGTCCACGTTGAGAGGGAAAATGGCTCTTGATGTTTGTACGGCACGAAGTCAGATGTATTATTGCTGCTTGGTTCGAGTTTCTCCTTGATGGCAGAATCTTGTGACTAACCTTGTTAGTGCGGCGCTCAGCTTCCCCAGTTTGAAATCCCCCTCAGAGCACATTGCAGGGGGGACTGCCTGTTGCTCTCTGACCATCGTCATACTGGACAGCTCCTGCAGGACAAAGAGGAGGGAGGATATTTCTTGCTCGTGAATTCCACTTGCACTAAGTGGTGTTGAGAGGCATCAACACGGTTTCACGGATTTCTTGCTGATGACTACTCTGTTCTGGTCTGTAGATGGTTAGAACAGCGACTTACTTACAAAATGTATTACAGACATCAAAACAAAAAAAAACAAACAAATGAAATCATATCGGGTGTATTATTTGTCTGGAAGAATGCTTCTTGCCAAAACAACTTTTAAATAACCTCCGCCCTCATTTTTGATATGAGTTGTAAAATGTGCCAGATATTCACTTCGCATGCCAAACCGCTTATTTGCACGTTGCGTTTGAGTCTTTGGCAGATTGGACGATTGAGGTTTTATCGGTAGCAAACAAAGAAACCAGACGAGCCACAGTTGCATTGGCAACTTTTGACAATTGCGACTTTTAACAAATTATCAGCAGCCTCAGCAGAGCGTCGAAAAAAAATTCGACACGGGCACAACCGGCTCGTACCTACTCCTCATGCTGTTAACACGCTACTGAGGGATGGCATTGCACTCCTCAAGCAGGAGTCGTCGCACAGTCATCAGCCAATGTGGTCTACAACTTACACGTCGTAGTATTTGATAAAGACCGCTCTGCAGGGCAATGGTTGTCACCTTGGTAATTGGAGCTTGGTACTACCGATGGAGATATGGAATTGCCTTCAGTGATTACAAGCCTTGTTTTTCCGGTGATTGACACGCTACCCTTTATCGTTACAGTACAATCAGGCCCCTTAATTGTCAGCACCCGGGGGCTACCGGAAGCTTAAAACAAGAATCAATAGCAATAGCAGAACATGATGTTCGGCATCGGCTTTGAAATCCGCAGCAAATTTCGTGGAATTGCGGATTCCTACGGGGACGACTTTGTTATTTGTCAACGTTTCTCCATAACACTTTCCGTTCTCCGATTACTTCGGAAACACCTTCTCTGACAGGTCTCGGTAAAAAAAATAATCACTTAAATGGCTCGTCGTACAAGCCAAATTTCCACATCAACACTTCGAAATTACTGTGCAATTTCAAACAATGTGAAAGAGTGTAAAGAGCAGTGTGGGCAGCAAATAGGCGATTTCATCATCGAATTGTCTTTCCTGAAAGTGTTGATTATGGAGGATTTTTGCGTCAGTTGAAGTGCTCACTCTTTGGTTTTCAGAAAATTCCACAAAGATGGTGGCCCCGTTTACGTCAATTGAACTTGATTTACAGCTGGAAGTTAGCAAGCGACTTTTGTGAAAGTGTAATTAAGTGTTTTGAGATTTTCAAACGGATCTGAAAATCTCGTGTACGCAGGGCGCCACGACCACAGCGAGGGGGCACAGGTGCTCTTGGCTGAATGTTTTCATCAAGAAAACAATTCAACCTCCTGCGTGCGTGGGCGGTCTGACTGTGTGCAATGAATCTTTACATCAAAATTAGATTGGGATCTCGCTATATGTCCCGCCTGAGTCAGCATCTGCTCCCATGGTGCCGCAAAACAATACAAGCCTTGTGTACTGCATATGATGCCCCTCAGAGGTTGTGCTGTAAACTGATTTTTACGACCTCAATCAAAAATGTGCATTATTTGCTTTAAAACAAGCTTGATTGTGTCCTGAAGGTAATTCACAGGCCTATTAGACCTTTAGGACCGAATCCTGTCGAGCAGTATACCGTAGGTGCCTAGTTATTGCTGTTAGTTGTTCACACATGGATTTTCTTACGCAAATGACTGCAATGTTTTGCATGTCATTTCAAGTACATGGTGGTTTCAATACTGGAATAATCCCCCTCCCCTTTTTTTTCCAAGGGTGATTTCCCAACTAAGACCGTATTATTTTTTTTAATCATAGCCTGCCAGATAACTGCAGGCATTTTAATTGTGCAGCATTTGGCCACAGTCACACTGTTTCAGCCTACACTCTATTGCAGTAGGTAAATAGACAAGCTATTTAGATTACGTCACTATTGCATTGGCATGTTCGAATATGGCACCGCAGATGGGACTCACAACAACAACAAAAATGCTGTTGCCACGCTAAAACAAAACAATTGGCATGCATATGGGACTATTGCAGTCATCAGTGCTACTTCACAAAATCTCGGAGAAATCCTCACAGTAGGAGCTGTGAACAGTGTATAGTGTGATGTCTGGCCATTTTTGCTAATGATGGGTGACCTCTAATCGCCTATGAAAAAAAAAGAAGAGTAAAGAGGCCAATATTTCGAACCTGATGAGTGTTTGGACTGAATAGAATATAAACAAAAGATGTGCATCGTGGATGTGGAGAAAAGCCTTTGCTGGATTGATTTCTCCGGTCATCGGAAGGCTGGTTAAAAGGATCCCTGACTCTATTGACATGTTTGCCCAATGATTTGTCTGGTTGTGAGTAACTGAACTTAAAATCGAATTTCCACAAACAATTTCCACTTTATTTAAGAGTCTGGGTTGCTTTTAATACATTCTCATAGATCATATAAAAGGACACTGTGCAATAATGCCTCTATGGGGTTATTCCCCCTAATGAGGACGATCGGGATAGAAAACAGAAAATGGACGGATGATTAAGATCATCCCCCTACGCCCACTGCTTTCTTATCCACCACCCTCTGTCAATATCGCCAACGCCACGTCACACCATAACAGCTACCGGCCGATCTATGTTGATAACCACAGTATGAATAATAAAAAGAAACTATTTGTGTCGCCCAAAACCATGTTTGTCCACCTCCCCATGTTTATCGCACAGATATTTGTTGCAGATGCACCCACTCAGTCAATGGGGTAAGGTTGCCATGGAGTAACACAGGAACAGGAACACAGAAGTCCAACGTTTGGGGTGGCTTTAAATGAAAATAGGACACAAATAAAGTTTCATATAATGACTGCAAAGTGGAGCGGGGGTGAGAAAAAGTCCATGCGGGAATCCGACGGGCATGTACTACTTTTTTGGTACTCCTTAGCTCATTTAATACTATATTGCTAGTTAGAACATACAAATCATCACTTCAACAACATTCCGAGGATAATCGATTGACACGGCCCTTGTGCTTTGGCTCATTAAACACTCATGTTAAAACATATACGTACTCTACTCTTACTTTTTGGGAAGCTTGTGTCTAAAACTTCGAATCAGAACAGGCCCAGTCTGCTCTGATTTAGTTTGGAACTGTCAGATGTCTCCTGACTGAAGATATGTTTGGAACATGCTCAGATAAAAATCAGATGATGCTAAAACGAGAAAACAAATTCATGGTAAAAGGTGGCCTGGTGCATGATTTCGATAGAAAGCTCAGTTGAATTATTTGAAAACAGTGTCATGACACCAGCATCTACTACCATCACCGCAATGTTTGACAGCAGAATGAGGTCGGACAAAAGAGGGCTGTAATGGATAACAATCTTTTACAATCAGCACGGTTGCCATCTTCCTGTTACTAGGCTGCAAAGAAAGACCTCGGAATTGCCTCGATGTCTATCAGCGAACGTCACAAACAGGCTGGATTGCACGGTCGTAAGGCTCTCGCTCCTGTTTTGATGAGTTTGACTTCATGCCAAGAACGTAAGCAACGTTCTCAGCAAGGACAGGACGACCACTAGCAACAGCTCAGAATTTATCCTTGAGTAGAACGTAGGGAGAGAGTGATGCTCAGTATTTTCGCTTGCTTGACAGCCCCACCCAAAATGTCCTCCTGCCTACCGCCTTTGTCAGATACACTGGCAGTGTTCATCATAGCTTCTGCCCAACCAGCAAACTTCTCCCGAGTGATACTTACCGCACTAGCAGTCAAAGCTGCTTTTATCACAAGAGTCACTCTTGCCAGCCGCTCCAGCAGCAGCCCCACACAGAGCATCCAGAATTATGTTCTGCGCAGATACCCTGTCACATTTCCATCGTGGGGCTGATGCCGTCACAGTCCAAGGAGCAGAATGCACTAAGCTGTTTTATACCGTCAGCTGCCAGAGTCTCCGCCAGCACTCGCCTGTGCAGCATCCGGCATCATGCTTTCTGCAGTCATAATCAGTCATGCTCACACGAGTGCTACACAGCCTCAACACCTGGCGCTGTATCCTCCATGAGACCAAGCAGCCATAGCTGGAGTCACACTTGCCAGAGGCGCCTTCAGCGCCGCCATCATTCATACTTAGTGGGACCCGACCGGCCACACAAAAAGCGACTGCGAATATTTCCTTCGCGAGGGCTCACACCCAGGCCATAAGCTGATCAGAGTCCACAGTTAGTTACCCATGTCCCGTCCCTCCGGGGGGTAAGGGAGGTCACAAATTAAATAATACTATTGATCTGCATATCTCCGTGCACCGCATCAGGTTCTATGCATGAAATTGAGATATGTTTTCTATTCAGGCAGCATAATGTGATGGGAATGGAACGTGATGTGTATTTGGGAATTTGCAGCAGAGACTTTTGCCGCAACATCAGTTCTTGGGATAAGATTTCTTAAAGCTCTGCTTTCAACTTAAGGTATGAAGCCCATCAGTCATATCCTATTGTATCATATGAGAAAGTGGGTGGGCATCTGGACTAAATTCATTTTGAGTGACAGGATTTTGTATGAAAATGGATGCTAAAGCTTCGGATACTACATCATAAATTTTGAGTGTGGTTGAATTTTCTTCAATCCATCTAGATTTGAGCTCAAGCTTTGGAACTCCATTTCAACTTTCAAAATGCACTTTACTGTTACAGTGCTACATTTTTTTTTAGCCCAGAAACTTTCAAGTACATTCATGTCCTGTCAATTATAGATATCCAGACGTCGTCATCAAATCAACATGTTAGGATGAGGCAAATATGATTCCAAAGAGCAGTTGAAATTATTTTGTTGAGCCAGTCAAACCCAAACGCTCTTTGCAAGGCCGTAAGCAGTTGCATACCAATTACTGCTATGCTATATAGCTGTCATTCATGTCAGCAACGGCCGTAACATCTTTACATTGACTCCAAATTTAAGCTGTATGACTATATCTACTTATAATTTTTCTCATCCAAAATTACTATTTGAAAACTAAATTGAAAATAGGAATTCATCTGTCTGTCTGTCTATGCCCGGCAACATTTTTGTGTCTGCACAAAAATGATGGAGCTCTAATAGCTTGGCAAAAAAAAACAAAAAACAATATCAACCAATTCCGAAGACTGATAAAATGTCTGTCAAACTGACCTGACATGTTCATCCACAGACCCAAGTTACACCCGTAATGGAAGGGGACATTTGGAGTCTCTTGATTGATGGAAATGACCCGGAAATCCCATCTGAGAATTACCAGCCCATCTCATCGTCTTGCACTATTGACTCCTAACTCCCAATGCAATCACAGAACGGAGCTTGACGTGTTTGGCGAACGACTTTGGTGAAAAAAAACCCCACCATATATGTGTTCAAGTATTTTATGCGTTGAGGGATATGAAAAGGCTCACCAAGGAAGACCGAATAAATGAGTAAAGTAAGCCTGGTCTTTCCACACTCATGGATCACTAAAGATCCATTCGTAATTACTTATCGGCACATTTCTATTTTATGGAATTAACTCAAACACTCTCCCACACGCCCAAACCCTTTTTTTTTTGCGACATTGGTTGACTTCAGATTGAGTCGGATTAAAAAAATAAAATAAAATAAACCGAATATACTGTATGTATTTATTTTACTGTCTTGAAAACAAAAACATCATCGGAATAGGTTCGAACGTGCACGACCCGATTCACTTCATCCAAGTAATGTTTCATTAGCAGAAGATTTAGATGCTGTGGTTTTGAGAAGCCAATCTTATTGTGTGACATCGACGGTTCATTAACAAACCTAAATAGTGTGAACGCGTTAATAGCGGAACTTGCTGTTGCTTCTGGACTCATCTCCCCGTAATGGAAGGGGACATTTGGAGTCTCTTGATTGATGGAAATGACCCGGAAATCCCATCTGAGAATTACCAGCCCATCTCATCGTCTTGCACTATTGACTCCTAACTCCCAATGCAATCACAGAACGGAGCTTGACGTGTTTGGCGAACGACTTTGGTGAAAAAAAACCCCACCATATATGTGTTCAAGTATTTTATGCGTTGAGGGATATGAAAAGGCTCACCAAGGAAGACCGAATAAATGAGTAAAGTAAGCTTGATCTTTCCACACTCATGGATCACTAAAGATCCATTCGTAATTACTTATCGGCACATTTCTATTTTATGGAATTAACTCAAACACTCTCCCACACGCCCAAACCCTTTTTTTTTTTGCGACATTGGTTGACTTCAGATTGAGTCGGATTAAAAAAATAAAATAAAATAAACCGAATATACTGTATGTATTTATTTTACTGTCTTGAAAACAAAAACATCATCGGAATAGGTTCGAACGTGCACGACCCGATTCACTTCATCCAAGTAATGTTTCATTAGCAGAAGATTTAGATGCTGTGGTTTTGAGAAGCCAATCTTATTGTGTGACATCGACGGTTCATTAACAAACCTAAATAGTGTGAACGCGTTAATAGCGGAACTTGCTGTTGCTTCTGGACTCATCTCAAAATGTATGGTTAGTGATTTTATTGGATAATAAAAAGTATCCAACCCCTCGGTGCCCAAGTGATTTCTTCCTGTTAATTTATCGCAACCTGGCTAGAAGCCAATGTTCTTGTCAAGAGAGCCTCCTTAATAAGGTTACAACATAATAACAGCCGGGGTATCTTTTTGCTCCCACAAATACCCTTCAGCAGGGATGTATAGGTTTAGAATTGTCCTGCAGCAACTTGGACACGGTACCGGTATCGTCAGATTGAAAAAAAAACCCCATATCATTTGATCAGGATTCCCTCCAGAGAAATGAGGTTTACGCTCTACCAAAGACGTGATACGGCCAGCTCATTCCACACTCTCCGACTGTTCCTGGCAAACAGTCAAAATAAAACATAAAATATGTCGTGTTTTTTGTTCCGAAAGTGGGCAGTACAAGTTAAGTACGGGCAACAAATTGTCTTCAGTGTTTGTTGCCAACTCCGCGAATTTGTTGGTGTATTTACTGTCAGTTATACGCCTCGAGAGACGACAATTCACAAAAAGCGACTGGTGATGATGCCAGCAAAATCATGGTGGCAAGATTATTATTATTTTGTGCATGGTGAAGGGAGGAGTGAAGATTTGCCCTGATAATGATAGTCCCAACTTGGAACAACTAACACGATACCTTATGATTTAGCGGTCAGTGCTCATTTTGTCAGCACACTTTAAAAATGCAAACTCTCAACATTTGTGCGAATATTTATTAAATAGTGATATCATGTTATATGTAAATGTGTAATTTTAATTTGACTGCTTACACTTATGTTTAACATTTGTGTGTTCTAATGCTAATGAGTTTAAGCCCAAAAGCCTTTTGTACCTTTCAGGAAAAGAAAAAAAAATTGAGCCAAGCCTACGAGCAGACTGCTCATCACGCCATCATTCAGTGTTGCATTTCCTAACCCTTCAAAACCAAAGAATCCCTATGTGAAACTTCTCAAAAACAAAGAGCCTATCCATATTTATTTCATCACGTATCCATAACATACATCCTCAAACATGTCTGCACTTTTGATTGTTCATTATTGTGCGGCTAAATTAGCTTCACTTGTATTGGAAAGTCAAAGTACGATAATCACACCATCAATTATTTGAAAATGCAATTACCAAAAACCTGATTCCAGAAATGGATCTAAAATGGAATCAAGGGGTTCATGAGCAGGCTCATCATGAAATAATGACTGCCTTGCAAACAAGCGGCACATGCTGTGACTCATGAATCATGTAAACAACCTTACACCGAAATACGCCAAAACAAAACGTGAGACACCCGTGGCTCGGTGTTGACAAAAACTCAAATAGGCACACGATTCAAAAGTTTTCCATGGTTTGAAGTGTTTCGGTCCATTTCAAAGGCCTTATACTTTCTTCCACGAGCGGCCTATTGGGTGCTAAATCGATTGCATGTGATGCATTTGTATTCCCGCAGCAACCTCGCGGCACCAGATTAATATGTTGACCGGCAAGATCATTCCCCGCACGCCTCACTTCGATTGCTGAACATTTGCAACCATGCAGGTGCCCGTGGTAAATGCATGTCATATCAAGAGCATTTAAAGCACCATTCAACTCATTGTTCATTGCACAGTATTTTTTTTTCCAATAGAACGCAACCGCAGCTCGCATCCATCCATGCATTCCTCGAGGTGCTCACGTGGAACATTTCATCCAGTCTGGTTAACCACCCAAATGAGCAATAGCTTGCTTCACGCTTTAGTCAAAATCCGGTGAGGACAAACAACTGAACAGTGATATTTGTTTATCCTTCATGTCGGGGGGGGCAGTCGGCCATGGAATGCCGCCGGCTTTGAAAGAATCCGGTCTGGTTAACCACTTTCACAAATATTCTATTTGACATGTTCTTCAAGTCAAAGGTGCTGCTTCAGAATAAATTATTGGAAAATCCGGCACATGTGAAGAGTATGAACTAAACATAAGCGAATACCAAGTACACAATGACTGACAAGTTATCAAACTATATGTACAGTACGCTGTTTGTAATTTTTGTAGTTTAATAGTGGGATGCTTGCTTTTGCCTGCTTTTTTTTTTCCATCACTAAAATACTGATAGACAGTGATTCTCTTAAACCAAGCAGATAATCATCTTGTTGATCAATCAATCTTGTTTTTCCTCTCATCACTATAACAACACTAATGCATTTCTTCACTCGTCATCAGA
This sequence comes from Hippocampus comes, assembly GCF_001891065.2. Taxonomy (NCBI): domain Eukaryota; kingdom Metazoa; phylum Chordata; class Actinopteri; order Syngnathiformes; family Syngnathidae; genus Hippocampus; species Hippocampus comes. The sequence goes on from NW_017805003.1 coordinate 328,655, forward strand.
ATAAATGGTGCACTTTTTCAGCCGCCGTAGTCATTGTTATGTTCATTGCTCAACTGCGGCTCATTTTGTTTCTTTCCATTATTGCAAACATGACATTATCATGGCGGGGTTTGGATTCACGGCAAATGTTCACATGGTGAATTGTTAAGGGAATGAGCAGAAATGTCATAACAAGGCATAAGGTAACACCTGCACAGGTGGGAAGTGCCAAAGGACGCATTGCACTTCACCATCCCTCCTTCATAAACAGCAACAGATTTCTCCTCCAAAGCCGGCACCTCTCACTTAGTTTAATAGCTGCGTTTTTTCTTTTTTAATTAAGTTTAAGTGATTTGTATGCTTCATTTGATTTCAAAAGAAAAAGCCGGCCCCCAAATGCCCCGACTTGACTTGGCGACGTGAAATTTGGTAGACATGGCTCGCCTTAGAGGACTCACCAAAAAAGTTCTCCTCCAAAGCCGGCACCTCTCACTTAGTTTAATAGCTGCGTTTTTTCTTTTTTAATTAAGTTTAAGTGATTTGTATGCAGATTTGCAGCGCGTCGGTGTTGCCGCCGAGCCTAATTGCAAAAGTCATACTGATTTAGCTCATTATTCCATTTATCTGATCGAGTTCCCCCACTCCCAACGGGCGCTGGGTTGCGAACCGGGGTTGTCGTCAGGACACTTACCATACTACAGCATGTTTATTATCGAGTGTGAGTCAAGCAGAAAATGTACAGCATGCAGGTAAAACTCTTCCAGTTATTCCAGCCCGTCAATGAATAATTGAAAACCTTCCGTAAACAAAGCTATACTGCCTCAAGGAAAGTGTTTTTGGATGAATATGGTTCATTGAACTCGTTGTTGCGACTTGGACATGTGTCAGGGGACAGACGCCGGTCACTTGTAGATTGTATACTTCGCAGAGTTGATAAATAGGGAAGGAATCGTCATATAAGAGATCCAGCAGGAGGTCAAGAGAGTAGTTTTGATTGTGTTTTTGCAAATACCGAACTCTGTAAGCAATCTAGATTGACTGTAACCTGGAAGGTACAAAATAATGGCAGTCCACAAAATTCAGGGGGGGTGGGGGGGGGGG
>NW_017805003.1:329846-343694 GCF_001891065.2 Hippocampus comes
GGGGAGTGGAACATCTGCGAATTGACTTTGGCAGACTAATACTGGCAAAATCAATCGGCGGCCCTAAACCCCAAAGCGCTTGCATTTCTACCCGCTAAAGCCGAGACTAAAGTGAGTGACCGTCGAAATCAACATCGTATTCCGTATCCCATCGAGATTCAAATGCCAAGTTTTTGAGGTCTTCAAAACATGAGACAAATGAGATCATTTCAAAACTTTTCCACCATGAAACCGACCAGTAACCAGTACAACTCAAAAGAAAAAAAACATGTTTTGAAGAGGCGAAAGGATAAATAAACAACTGCGATAATGTGATTGGAATCGCTAACGGGGGGGGGGTGTCACTAAAACTCCTGTGTGAGAACGTATTACAAGAAAAAAAGCAGTCACAAAAAATATATCTCGGACTGAAATTCACCATATCACTTTGTACACCCTCTTCATTAAAGTTCAAAGAATGCTTCTAGAGTGAGATCGAAGCAAACCCGAAAACGATGCGGCTCTGATCCTTCATCTTCCAGAAAATGATTGACCCAAAACAACAAAGGAGTTCATCAAGGTGGTGGTGGTGGGGGGAAATCAACATCGTATTCCGTATCCCATCGAGATTCAAATGCCAAGTTTTTGAGGTCTTCAAAACATGAGACAAATGAGATCATTTCAAAACTTTTCCACCATGAAACCGACCAGTAACCAGTACAACTCAAAAGAAAAAAAACATGTTTTGAAGAGGCGAAAGGATAAATAAACAACTGCGATAATGTGATTGGAATCGCTAACGGACATTCATATCAGGGATGTGGCTGAGTTCAGAATGAATCAATGGTAGTCAGCACAAACCTCCCATAATTTTCAGTGCCAACGATTAACCAGCTGCAAAAAGTATAGGAGCTGCTGTAAAGGCTTTCCTGCTGTAAATTGGAAATTTCTCCACTGTGAGACGAATAAAGGTTTTCATATTCTTATTATTCTAAAAAGTTCAGGTGTTGTCGTCGGCTTTTCCTGACACGACTGTCACCATATTTTACAGCGCGAGTCACAGTCCGCAGAGAGCTTCCGTGGCATCAGAGGGACCGCGTTGTTCAAAGGCATCAGTCAGGAGAAGGGCAGACAGGAATTTTGAAGGCACTAAATAGTCGATGGAACACAGTTGACGACAGTCATCACAAAGTGAGGAAATTATGGCGCGACAAGAACTCGGTGCCCCTCGAAAACTGATGATTGAAACTGGTCAGGGAGGTTGCCGAGAGGCTGAAAACAGTAATGAAGGAACAGCAGGAATTTGTTGGCAAGTACTGGCTGCTGAGTGCATCACTGAAAGAAAATCATAATGACAGTGAGTGGAGCATGTTAGTGGCGGCATCATGCTTTTTTTTTCATCAGGCTGTTTTTCTTCAGCGGGAACTGGCCACGTCCTCAAAATGGAGGGAATTAAAGTATGAACAGTTCCAGAAATAAATCAGTGTTAGCAAAAAAAAAAAGAAAAAAAAAGTCAGGATTTTTGCTTTTTGTGAATTTCATTTGGGGTTCGAGACATTTTAAATATGGTGACACTTGCGTGCTGCTGATTAATTCTGAACCGAGCCCCATCTCCAATTATGCTTGCGCGATTGTTCATTTTTGCTTTCTCTCTCCAAAACATGGATTTTTTTTTTTATTATCCAATTTGTTGTTTTGTTGTACTGCTGGACATGGTTTGGTCACGATGTGTCTGGTCTCATTTATTGATATGCCAGAAACCTGGCATTTCAACAGGGGTGTGTAATTTAAAAAAATATATACATTTAGTATATTTTCAAACCCAAATGTTTTCATTCTGCAATAAAAATAAAGGAACTAGTGCCACTGTTCAAATATTTAAATGTGTCTATGTGAAAGTTCCTCTTTCTTAAAAAAAAAAACAACAAATTATCCACAACCCAAGGATATTTACGGTACATTGTTTTTCCTTGTTTTGCTTTCGAATGAGAGCCATTGTCACTTTCCTGACAGATTTGATTCAGCACCAATTCAATAATTTGGCGAATCTCCCAAAATTTTGAGGAGATTAAATATCTTCATATTTGATGAACCAGACCTTAGGGGGCATTTGTTTCACTGTTGTGTGACTGTTTGTTCCATCAACTGTCAACAGTTTATTAATAGAAAAACACTCGGGCAGCTTTAGCAGAGGGAGTTGAAAATTGCATTCAACTTATTTTGTTTCTGCCCTAAATTGTTCACAAAATCTTATTGTCAGATGGCTCTGGGCTCCTATTACAACATCTGTGAGGAACAAACGTAAATCCTGACAAAACACCAGCAGTCTAACATAACGCGCAAATAGACCACCAGGGAAATAACCCAATAAATTAATCATGCGGCTGCCAATATAATTATATAATAGCTTGCATACCAACACTTTAAAAAAGGGGCAGATAAAAATAGTCAAAACAACAGTTGGAACAACACTACAACAACAAAAAAAAAGTCATTAATTCGGCAACATTTCCCAAATGTAACTTACTTGATAACAAGATTTAAGCTTGTGTCGAATAACAACAGCGATCTAATGAAATCCAAGAGATGGATGAACAACAAAGATAATAAGGTTGAGTTTTAAATTGTAATTATTCATTTCTTTCCAGCATGATCAACATTATTATCATTGTAATTTGCAGAGGCGCGGGAAAACACAAAAGACTAGAGGCTAGATTGCTTGTTTTATTTTTTGGGGGGGTCACCGAGGTTATCGTTTTGTTGATGACCCCATCCTTTTTGAGAATTATTTCAATTCACCCATTCACTCCCAAAGACATATTTATATGTTTTTTCAGATTACACACATTCAATCCCAGGTACTCATTTATATCTACATTTTTCAATTTTTTTTTTTCAAGAGGATCTGAAAATGGCTGACACTGAATGAGTTAAGAGAGCATTTAGCCTTCACCCAGTCCCAAAGGGTCGAATCACTCCTCTTTAATGCCGCAATCTCTTTGCAAACACATACAGTCTCAAAATGCTGAAAAATAAATCAAAAATGCTGTTCCGGCTTTTTGATGATGTTAAATAAAATGAGCTGAGTTTTTGTGATTTATGCCTTTTCAGCCTGCGAAAAGAAACGACGAGAGAAAAGAACACAAACGTTAACGGTGTGAAATGTTGAGCGCTTGAGGTTTACTGTCACCTGAGGGAAGCTATTTTTAATTTGCCAACAAAAGCATTGTTTTTTTTTGTACGCGTCTTCCTTTCTTCTTTTGTTTCCAGAGCAGTCAGAGCCCCAGGAAGTGAGCCCTCGATTTGCATGACAGGCATTGGTAGATCAGGTACGCAACTGTATCGACGGCAGGCCGGCAGCACTCTTTGTGTTTGTTCTCGTCATATGGAAAGGATTTGCAAGACTTTGCAATAGTGCCGTCGAGCAAATTTTCTTTGCGTTTTTTTTTTTTTCTAATTGGGGCTCGTGTCTAACTCAATCCACGTTATTTTTTATTTTATCATGTTTGCGTATTCATCACCTCATTAGTATACTGTGCATCTTTTTAATGGGACTTTCTTTTTAACAGTTTTAACTAGTTCAGCAAAACAGCTTTGTGTTCCAGTGAGAGGGATCGACGTATATTTTAAAATATTGATGTGTCTCCAGGACATTAAGAGGACCTGGTCATTTGTGTGCATGAGAAGAAATGATGGCCTTTTCTGTCAGACATTAAAAGCCAAGGAAATGACATCCATGTGTCCGCGGGGTATAATTTGGTTTCATTACTCAACATAAAACCTTTAATGGTTAATGATGCAGTATTAGCCTGAACAAAATGCATAAAGGAAGGAGTAAAAAAATAGCGGTTGTATTTACACACCTTACAAGATTATTATCTTGATCTAATTGGCTCTTTGTATATCGTTGTTGCATCCAGTACCGATGTTATGTTTTCATCGCCTAGTCTTAAATTATTTCTTTTCTGTCGTGAAGAGATCTCCACGAAATGTTTTACTGCTGTGTAGCATGAGATGAGGATTTTTGGTACATTCTCAGTGAATAAAACAATAACACAATACAGTCGAACCGCTTTTTAACAGTCGCCGTTTACGTTTCCACCCCCATAACGTTCAAATTTCAAAGTCCCGATTTGACGTTATTCATTTGCCATTTGCCGATTTTGCTTACAACGAACACTTGGATTATGTGAGCTTCAATATAACGGCCAGATTTTTCCCACAAAATAGTGAAAAGGCCTTCGATACAAGGAACCGTGAGAAGCTAATTGCCGCCGTGACCTCATTTATGAACAAAATGTACAGCACGGGATTCCCCTCCGTTGCTTAGCAACACTACTGATCGATTTGTACAGTGTTGTACTTAACGGAGGCGCGGCGCACATGGTCTGAAAACATGCCTGGTAAACGGAAGCAAATCTTGCCGTCTGTGAAGGCTGAAATTGTCATGTCTAACAAAATCATTTTTTTCTTCATACTGTATATGCGTATTTGTAATTGACGTTTTTATACTGTTTTACATGTTCCTGTTTTTACATCTATTAACGTATATACTATGTAGCTATAAAGTTCACAATTTGGTGCTCATCCAAATTTGATTCTTTTGCCTTGCCTGAGACTTAATGAGTGCCATTCCAATTATGCAAGTGGTTACTCTGCAAATGCATGTGGACCAACTTGGGTGTGATTAAATTCTCATTTGCATATCCAGTCAGATGTCAGATGTTCATGAAGTTAATATGGGTGAAACACACACATTCGTCATTGTCTAATAGTGCTTCCTTTTACAGTGCTACATTGTTTTACGAGTTGAATTTGTTACATGACCACACCTGTAACTCAATGTATTCATATATCAAATATATTTTTACCATTCACATCCAGTCAAATGTTATTAATTTGTTCCAGGCCTCTATAGAAAATGCATTTTTTGTGAGGTGGTTTTTTTTTGGGGGTGGGGGGGGGGGGGGGGGGGGAGTATTGTACTGTGATGTATTAAAACCAAAAGAAAATACATCAAAAAGAGAATGTAAAGAAATAGGCAGTTTGATCATGTGTTCTTACAGTGTGTAGTGTAGTATTTGTGAATTGGATGTGAGCCTTTGGCCTATTGCCTGACACAAAAGCAGAATGGCAAAGTGCATTCATTGAAATTATCAGCATGCTCCATACATTACGTTACAAAAGCGGAAAGGATCAATGAAGTGGGCCAAGGCCAAGCCAGGCTTTTACAAAATGAGCCTTTTTCTGAGCAGTCGGTGCATGGTGAATGGCCCTCCATTAGGTGACAATATTTTTCATTCTCAGCCTGCTTGGCTGCTCCCTTGACCTAAAAATTAAATCAGTTGCTGTTGTTTTTTTTTTCGCAACCTTTGAGAGAATCACAATCTAATTATGTGTGCCAAAGAGGCCTAATCTAACAGTAAGCGCATGATGAAGTTGGAGGACATTGATTTGTGCAATTCTGTTCTACAACGCGATGCAATCAAAGCCAACCGTATGTTTCTCCGGATATAATCGAGCTGCAATACGACAGCTTCCTCTTCAGCATATTCACCTAATGGCTGCCAAATGAAGCGTAGAGGGCCTTTGACGAAGCAGCAAAGCTATCTATATCTCCAATCATTTGTTTGCTCTTCATGCAATGAGAAGTGCTTTCAGTAACAGAGAAAACGCCGATTTCCCCCGAGGGGACCGTTTGATCCCGCTGGCCGTAAACGGGGCACAATCTCACAAAAAGCACAATAAAAGCCTTTAAAGTATAAAACAGCTGCTACAGATGTGCGCTCCAGTGACCGTGCATCTGCTCTGCCGAGGTTGTTTGGCTTTTTTTTTTCCCTTAGAGATGGCGGTTTTCGACTGCCTTCAATATCGCAAATCCGCCGATTTCTGAGAGCAGCCATGAGAGGAGGTAATTTCATCCATGTGTAAAGTGTAATATGCCAGTACATAGCTCGCAATTCAAGAATAATGCTGCATGTGCAACGGTGTTCAAAAGTGGCACGGCATCACCGACTGGTTACAAAATTAGGCGTGCCAACTCACTCTGCTGAGATCCAATACCAAAATCATGTGGGAATACTTCTCTGGTTTGTGTTGGCATTAGAGATAGCGGTATGTGAAATGTGATCTCTGATAGTGTTGTGATAGAGGGACAAAATCAAACATTTCAAGATACTGTGGTACCTCTACTAACGAAATTAATTTGTTCTGGAAGAAATTTCTTAACTAGAAAAGTTTGGAAGTCGAGATGCGTTTTCCATGTAAATGCCCTAATTCGTTCCAAGCCCCCCCCCAAAATTCAGACATAAATGTTTCCTAAAGCACAAAAATATATCAAAATATGGAACAAATAAAATGTGGTTCACATTTATGTAAAACTTTCGGAACGCCTCATGGCCCGAGGGTCAAATGACGAGGACGCTGCATAGACACACATCTATCTACACACATACTGTACACACATACGATTGAGGTCTCTCTTAGCCAATGGGATGCCAGGATGATGCTTGGGAATAGCCAATGGCAGAGCAGCTATAAGTATGTTGTGTTCAGGAAACTCGGAGCTGTGAGTACTGTAGTTTTTTTATCTTTCATGTCTTGAAATTTCTTTCATAACAAGGGGCAACATTTTCCCGTTGAGACGTTTCGTAACTTGAAAATTTCGTATGAAGAGACGTTCGTAAGTAGAGGTACCACTGTAGCTCTTCTAATGTGTCATTTCTAGTGACTCGATAAGTTTTACTCATCACATACTAATTCGGATGTTTTATATCATTGAATCTAAAACAAGTTTGTATTTCAAATTGCATTGGACGATTATGGACATTTTTTAAATTACTTCAAATGATCATGTTGAAAACTCATCTTTCATGGTTGATTTCCGAAATCAAAAATGAAAGTTTGGCACTGTCTTCATTTGTCAAGAACTACAAACTGTCAATGTTAGATTTGCCTCCACAAAACGTGTGTGTGTGTGTGTGTGTGTGTGTGTGTGTGTGTGTGTGTGTGTGTGTGTGTGTGTGTGTGTGTCTGTGCATGTGTGTGTGTGTGTGTGTGTGTGTGTGTGTGTGTGTGTGTGTGTGTGTATGTGTGTCTTGGTTATGTTTTTAATAAGCACGTATGCGGCACTGTGTATGTGCATGTTGCCCCGGAGTAAAGAAAACATGCGAGCAGTGAAGCGTATCTTCATAAAACAGCAAACGTCCCCCATTTTGTCTACCCGAGATAACTCTGCACTTCTTTCTCTGTGTCATTAACTACATTGTCGATATTTGTCAAAAACAGTTTTGAACACCTGTTTGTAAAACAACATTAAGATGAAATGGTTGAAGTCAACATGACATCATGGTCTGTCATTTCCCTCAGGAGTCCTCTGTCTAAATTGCTATGGCTGCTGCGTTTTGGAACCTTGAACGCCCGCACTCGGCCTTGCGGCTCTTCCTCCTATGCCTCAGCATGATTCCGCAAGCCAGGTAGGACAAAATGATCTCCTTTCAGACACTCTGTTCCACCGTGTGCATTTTACAGTCTTCCGTTCCCTCTGCCAGCTATTGTTTACCTGAGGTGTTTTATATCACGCCTCATTCATCAAGCTGACTGCTACAACTAGACCTTGTCATCGAGCCAACATATAAACTCACCCTACACATCATTAGGTACACCTGCACAATCTCATCAGATATATCAAATGAAAGGAATTCAATGATACTCAATGCTAGTCAAAAAGAAAGTGCAGATACATTTAAACAGACTGCCATGTTAGCTCATATTTTGTTTGCAATATTTCCCTGCAAGTCATTTTGCCAAATGAAGTCAACGTATTGACATTTGATTTCCGTAATATGTTTTGCTCACACTGTTCTCCGACTAATAGTTTGGAGAATTTCAATGTTGATTAAAACAGAAATCGCGCCACCTGATATTGAAGCAAGGTGAGCCTGCCCTCCCATCTAAATTGTGCACTCCATTGCACAGATCTACCGTACATTTTACTGACTGGTGAATTAATTTGCACTGTGCAGCACACCACAGCTGTGATTGTCCATTCACAGCATTTTTCGCTCCTGCTTCTTGTGCACATTTTTGAATGTGTGTACGTGTGTGTGTGTGTGTGTGTGTGTGTGTGTGTGTGTGTGTGTGTGTGTGTGTGTGTGTGGGTGTGTGGGTGTGTGTGTGTGTGTGGGTGTGTGTGTGTGTGTGTGTGTGTGTGTTAAGAGTCAGCTAAAAGAAAGACCACCCTTTGTGTCTAGGTGTCATTCTAATCATGCCCCTGTAATTTCATGGGAAGAGAATGTGCGCTGGTTGCCATGTTAGCATTGTTGGTAAGGCAGGATATTATAGCGCGGGGGGCGGGGGGGGGATAGCAAAATGTAAAGCGCTTTAGAGATTTTGAACGCTGAAGCAAAAGCTCACCAAGCTAATAAGAAGGCAGGCTGGGGAAAGAAATCAGAATAGTGTGAAGAAGAAGAAGAAGAAGAAGAAGAGGAAGAAGAAGAGGAAGAAGATCAGCCTCGTCTGCTTTGTGATTGTGCCACATGTTTCTGCCTAGTTATTCGGAGCAAGTTGTGTTGTAATGACTTGGTTACAATTTCAAAGGTATATCCCCATCATGCCATGTGATGAAATCATCTTGTATGGGAGATGCACACCATCGATATTGCTGATGATTTGTTGTTTCTTTGAAATGAATCAACTTGAATCGTTTGGGATTTGGAGAACTTTGACACGTTACTCACATGAATAAACATACTGTAGCCAATGCAACAGCCATACCATATTTAATCATAATCCCACTGAATTATATATGAATATATATATATCTATATATATTTATGTATATATATATTTGTTTATTTATTTTTTTCCTCCTTTTACAGAATTCCAGGATCCCCACTCTCAGCTTTTCTTGGTATTAAAAACTTGATGTGAGGGTGCGGCAAACGATTGGCAGTATCCATGACATTAATTATGGATAGCCATGTTATTCTTTATGGGAGCAGCATATTAATAACATACAGTATATGAAATGCTGACATCCTTCGGGGCCAAAAAAAAAATGTCACATTCCTTCCAGTGGAATCCAAGTAGGCAGTAGATTTTATTATTCATGGCCAGAGCACACCACTTTACAAAGACTTTCAGAAATGGGGATTTTCATATAATTACCTAAACCATAATCAAGTGCACACATTCCTTTCCCAGAAATGTCCACTGTCAATTTTTTTTGTGTTTTGTGCCTTAATAAAAAGAAATTGTAATTAACTAGCTCTTAAAGAAATAATGCATTGTGCTACTTGGCTGCAAACAGCCTGGGTGCTAGTGACACTGTCTTTACTACGTTGAAGTCAAGTAATACCGAATGTACGTAGTAATAGTCGTTTATATTTAAAATGTCGGCAAATCAGAACACAAAATGTCTCTGGATCAGGAGAGATTCCTCAGTCGGAGAGCTGCCACTTCCCCGGTGCCTTCTGATTCTATCATCAGAATCCAAATCGGCTTTAGTACAGTTGAGGAAGAAGACATTCCTGATGAATTACCACAAAGCTGACAAAACCCCTTTGGGGAACTGGCGTCCTGCAACTCGGCACGTTTTTCTTGCACATTCAAAAAGGAACCTGACATGCCAGATAGTTTGTTTTACAGAAACGCCTGGGACAGAATTGATAGAATCTGTTTGCAAAAGAATAGGCATGCCGCAAACAAACTTAGAAGGGAAGTGGACAAACGCTTCACCTGTCAAACGGGTCAATCAGATCAACATAGAGAAGAATAGGCTTGGGTGTGTCAATTGGATTCGCCAGTCAGGAAGAGTCCAAACTGATATTTTTTTTTTGAATCAAAAATGCTAACAGCTCATGTCTTTGGATGTGGGTTAACGATAAAACTGTTGTTAAATCTTCACGGGTGTCACCATTGTTAAAAACCACATCAAATAAAACCATAGCAGCTGCCTTGAGGACCTGACGGGTCCTCCTTGGCTGCATTCACATCTGTTCTCAGCTTGGAAAGATGCATTTGTAACATTACATCTGCATTAGCCATCTGCCTCACAAAAAGTTCATTTAAACTTGGAACAATATTATTCTCCGAAAACAATGTATGCATGACAAATCCTAAAAAAAATTTTAAAAAAATGCAATAAGGATGAGAATGCAATGTGTACACTTTCCCTGTGGATGGCTTGTAACATTGGCCAAACTTTTCACCTCGTCTTCCATGAATTATTCACCGAGCGGCAGCGAGGGGCAAGACTTTGCGAGGTGACCGGGTCGACAGATAACATTCTGTTTCGGCGCCGCCGTCAAGGTTAACGTGTCACGGGTCTTGAGAAGGGCAATGTATTCTCATAGCCTAGCCACTTTGCAGATTGAATGTATCAGGGAAACAGGTGCTACTTTGAACGATGGAGTGAAATGTGGGGGGGGGGGGGGGGGGGGGGGGACTGAGACGCGCGTCAGGACTGGCTCTTTTTCCCCACTCGGTAAATCAGAAAATGGATCCGAAAACACGCAGGCAGACAATTTCCGGGCTCGTCTCTCTCCACACGACACTTGAACGACTTTGGACGAGGGAGTAGGAGGGGGGGGGGGGGGGGTCGAGGTGAAACTAATGGTAAACATAGTTTATCACAGGTACTGTATATGGGTCAGACAGGAAGTATAATTTGTATGCTGCACGTACTTTTTCCAACGTGAAAACGTAATCATTTTGGTCGTTTTCTTTTTCACGAGATTTCCAATCTCTTCTGCACTCAGCCCCTTCTTATAATACAGTTATTTTGTTCAGTCTTAAAACCCTGGCAAAACTACAATGTTTCAAGGCTACGCATTAGTGCCAACATTTCAAATGACGTTACACTCGAGCGGATAGATAACTCCATTGTTTTCGTCGGATAGCTTGCTTCTCCAAAGAAATTGCTTCAGACAGGTGGCAAAAGGGAAACTGGAACGAATCAACAATTCTGCCAGCATCCAGTCACAAAGGATCACGCAAACACAACGTTTCAATTGTTATTCAGTGGGATTGAAGTCATTCTTCTGCTTTGGGGAGGCGTCTCAATGAATGTTATCGTGATCAACTTATAGGAAAAAGTACCACACTCTAAATGTAAACTGTACAAATTTTGTGTCATGTTATGTAATGAAATGAGTCGATCGAGCTACACACAAGCCCATGTTGTCACCATTCAGATCTCAAGTACAGTCCTTGTGCTGAGATTTTATTTGTAGAAAGAAAGCCAGGATTAATGAATTAATTTTAATGAATTAACTTCTCTGTCATTTTTTTCCACTCCACCTTCCAAGGGTATCACAACTATACGTGTGTAACATTTTCGGTATGTTTGCCATGTTGTTTTGTGTAATGTCTTTCCAGAGCTGTTGAATTTTGGGGATTTTTTTTTTTGCCCAGTTTTTGAGACAGATGGTTTTCGATGTGGATGTGCTGCATCCTGCTCCCCCCAAAAATTATTGATATTTTTGGTTTGATTAAACAGCATTAATGGAAAGTTTCTTTGCAAGTGAACACTCGCTTATCACCTACTCATCCAGCCCCCCCATTAAAGACTTTATGGTGTTAAATGCACTTGACCAGAGCCCAAACGCTGTCTGCATGGAAGGTCACTCAAATGCTATGAATGAAGCAGTATGGTTGAATACATGGCCGGAAAAAACACAGGTTGTGCAACCCGTGCTATTCTGGCTATAATGGAAACTTTTGATTCGATGGTAGAAAATATGACCTTAAATATGCTAATGTAGAGAAGATGTCTGTGTAATTGTGTATATCTGGTCGTCTATTTTGAACCGTCAGACTGCAAAACTGTAACGTTAAGAGAGTTGTGATCATTTATATCACACTACGTCAGAGAATAATACTTTTATATCATTTCAGCACATAAACATGTTTTTTGTGTTTTTGTCAGTAAAAAAAAAAAAAAATACTGTTGACATGTTGAACCATCCTGCATGAAAAATAATTACATCTTTACAGAGTCAGGGTTTTACGTCTCTTCATAGCATGGAGTATTCCAAAGCTTGCCGAAGTTATAAATGATCCCTTCATTGTTGCTGATGCAGTTGATAGCATCTCTGAAATCCCTGCAGATATGAGCGCTGTGTGTTGCGCCGTGGCTTGCTTCCAAAAATGCATCAGAGACTAGATTGATGTTACCTGCAATGATAGCACACATCTCAGATCCTATCTCGGTGTTTGATCATTTCCTGAGGTCGTACGAACGGCTTCTGGCTTTCATTTGTGGTGCCACATCCTCAAATTGCTATTCAGGTCCTCTTGTTGAACCGACACTAGGATTTTACAAAAAAAAAAATGTGTAAATGTAATTAGCATGTGACCATAACTTTAAAAAAAAAAAAAAAAAGCCCCAGCTGTGCAGTCAAATATCTGTGGTGCATAAAAGTTACCAAGCCACCAGAGACTTCTGTTTTGAAATAATAGGACACTCATTATAAAACTTTCACCCCTCAATCCATTTTCGATGTCTATCGTCATTTGGGTCGTGGGGGAATTGCAGTTTATCACATCTGAATTCAGGCGAGAGGTGCGGTACACATAGAGACAAAAAAAAAAAAAAAAAAAAACATTGGCTTTCGCACCTAAAGACAATTTAGAGTCTTTGATGAACCTGCTATTGCATGTTTTTGGAATGTTGGAGGAAGCCGGAAGGTTAATGTAATAGTCTTACACCTTGCTTTTTTTTTTTTTCTTTTTGATGCTTTATTTCTCTCAAAACAGCTTCGTCTCCCGCTAGCCATCTGCCTGTCTGTGGCACACATGCGCATTAGTGGTAATCTGGGTCATCCATGATGTAAACAGCAGCACTGTGACTAATGCAGTGTCATGGCTGACCCCGTGTTAGCAACAGAGTCCGAAAGTTAGGGCGCATTTCACCCAAAATACTTAATGCGATGCAAACCTGCTTTCTCATGGCCTCGGGACAGGGAAGCACAAGCATTTTAAAAAAAAAAAAAAAGGAAGCACATTGTGGCTGATGTCGGATTCTGTTTCAGACATAGGGACAGATCGTGTTTGCAATATAGCGTTCGCACACACAGCTTATTGGTTTTTTTTTAGGTTTTTTTTTTTTTTAAAAAAAAAAAAAAAGGAAGCACATTGTGGCTGATGTCGGATTCTGTTTCAGACATAGGGACAGATCGTGTTTGCAATATAGCGTTCGCACACACAGCTTATTGGTTTTTTTTTTAGGTTTTTTTTTTTTTACATATTTGGGTGTGCTAATACTTGTAGCATCTTCCATGGATGACAGAGGCAGTTAGTTAACTCACGGTTATTAACAACCAAAACAAAGCTACTGTATGGCGGTAGCGATAACATGAACAGTAGAGACACTCGCTTGCTCTCCGTCTCGGTCGCTTTCTCTCATTTTGGCACTCGCGAACAGAATTATGCCTTCAAGGACTAGGAAATAGGAGCACTTATAGTAACATATTAAAACACATGTTGAATAAATACCTCATTCACTGTGTAGCATTACTAAAAAAAAATAAAAAACGTGCCTCCTCGTCTTTAAGGATTTTTTTTTTCTTTCGTTTACGGTCCTCCGGTTCCCATTTTGATTTTGTAGACTAGTTTAATACTTTCAAATTACACATGCTAGTCAAGCAAAGCAGAACATTTTGGATGAAAGTTAAATGTACTATCAATTGTCTTCATTTTTAGTTTGCACACGCCTGAAAGAGTTCAAGCTGGCAGCTAATGATGATCATATTAAGAGCAGTTGCTGACTGGTGTGATATGCACTGATGGACTTTTTTCATTCATTTTCCAATCCGTTTTATCCTCACAAGGGCCGCGGGTGTGTGTGTGTGTGTGTGTGTGTGTGTG
>NW_017805003.1:344333-495708 GCF_001891065.2 Hippocampus comes
GGGGGGGGGGGGTTCACAAAAAAAAAAAAAAAAAAAAAAAAAAAAAAAAACATTGGCTTTCGCACCTAAAGACAATTTAGAGTCTTTGATGAACCTGCTATTGCATGTTTTTGGAATGTTGGAGGAAGCCGGAAGGTTAATGTAATAGTCTTACACCTTGCTTTTTTTTTTTTTTCTTTTTGTTGCTTTTTTTTTCTCAAAACAGCTTCGTCTCAATTTAGAGTCTTTGATGAACCTGCTATTGCATGTTTTTGGAATGTTGGAGGAAGCCGGAAGGTTAATGTAATAGTCTTACACCTTGCTTTTTTTTTTTTTTCTTTTTGATGCTTTATTTCTCTCAAAACAGCTTCGTCTCCCGCTAGCCATCTGCCTGTCTGTGGCACACATGCGCATTAGTGGTAATCTGGGTCATCCATGATGTAAACAGCAGCACTGTGACTAATGCAGTGTCATGGCTGACCCCGTGTTAGCAACAGAGTCCGAAAGTTAGGGCGCATTTCACCCAAAATACTTAATGCGATGCAAACCTGCTTTCTCATGGCCTCGGGACAGGGAAGCACAAGCATTTTAAAAAAAAAAAAAAAGGAAGCACATTGTGGCTGATGTCGGATTCTGTTTCAGACATAGGGACAGATCGTGTTTGCAATATAGCGTTCGCACACACAGCTTATTGGTTTTTTTTTAGGTTTTTTTTTTTTTTACATATTTGGGTGTGCTAATACTTGTAGCATCTTCCATGGATGACAGAGGCAGTTAGTTAACTCACGGTTATTAACAACCAAAACAAAGCTACTGTATGGCGGTAGCGATAACATGAACAGTAGAGACACTCGCTTGCTCTCCGTCTCGGTCGCTTTCTCTCATTTTGGCACTCGCGAACAGAATTATGCCTTCAAGGACTAGGAAATAGGAGCACTTATAGTAACATATTAAAACACATGTTGAATAAATACCTCATTCACTGTGTAGCATTACTAAAAAAAAATAAAAAACGTGCCTCCTCGTCTTTAAGGATTTTTTTTTTCTTTCGTTTACGGTCCTCCGGTTCCCATTTTGATTTTGTAGACTAGTTTAATACTTTCAAATTACACATGCTAGTCAAGCAAAGCAGAACATTTTGGATGAAAGTTAAATGTACTATCAATTGTCTTCATTTTTAGTTTGCACACGCCTGAAAGAGTTCAAGCTGGCAGCTAATGATGATCATATTAAGAGCAGTTGCTGACTGGTGTGATATGCACTGATGGACTTTTTTCATTCATTTTCCAATCCGTTTTATCCTCACAAGGGCCGCGGGTGTGTGTGTGTGGGGGGGGGGGGGGGCTGGAGCCTATCCCAGCTGTCTTTGGGCAGTAGTCGGGGGACACCCTGAACCGGTTGCCAGCCAATCGCACGGCACATACAGACAAACAACCATCCACGCTCACACTCACACCTAGGGACAATTTTGAGTGTTCAATCAGCCTGCCATGCATGTTTTTGGAATGTGGGAGGAAACCGGAGTACCCGCAGAAAACCCACGCAGGCCCGGGGAGAACATGCAAACTCCACACAGTGAGGCCGGAGCTGGAATTGAACCCGGTACCTCTGCACTCTGAGGTCAACGCGCTAACCACTGGACCACCGGGCCGCCACTGATTTACTTATGATCCCATTAATTGACGAAACCCGAGTACTCTCGATGACTGGTCGACTCGCCAAATAACCATCTGTGGCAGCCTTATTCATTCATTCGTTTATAATGAGAGCTTTTGGATGAATTTGAGAACGGTCTGAATATTCTCATTAATTCCTCAAATAACATTTCATTACCCTGGCGGAGGTCTGTGCTCTCGAAATGGCCTTTGTCTTCTTGTTGTGTCAGTGTTTGATCCAGGAGTGGCAGTGTGACAGCTGCACAGATAAGAAGGAAGCCGAATAGGCTTTGAGGAGCAGAGAGTACACTCTTCAGTCAACTCCTCTTGAAGTGCCACTTTTCTTTTGCTGGACATCTTTGAGCATGACATTCAAGATTGATTATAGTCTAGGCCGTGGAAATTAGCATACCAGTGCTGTCAACCCGGAGTCAAAAAAACGCTGAATGACAAAGCGCTTTATTCATTTTGGGAGCTGCATTTTTGCAACGACCTGTCCGACTCTGTGGAGTATTTATAGTGCAAAGGCTGAGGAATAGAGGGTGTACATGAAAGAAGTAAGCAGTTGATAGTGAATTAAATTAAAGAGGAACGCCGTGCCAGGAAGGCTGGATCACAGCTGTTGACTAAGACTTTTGCCCGGGTGTAGACCACGTTTAAAAAGCGCGATTAACTGTGCTCTATCAATGAATGGTGTCATATAAACACTTCTCTGACTTTGCCAAACAAACCTCACTTGGAGGGATATTAATGTGACAATGTCAAGTCCACAACAAGCAATTCTAAGCCGGCTTCTCCAAGCAATCACAGATAGCAGTTCACCTTGACCCCAAATTTTACTGAGTCATGGTCAGCGATTGTCCGTTTATCTGTCAATCGAGCCGATTCCATCGTACAGCTTCGAAATACGATTCATGAGCCAAGAAGTCACCTCTCGGCCTTCCCCTTGCTGCTTTCAATTACAAAGTCCCATGAAGTGCTGGTCTTAGCTTTGCTGATAGACTGCTGCCGAATACCATTTCACAAGTGGTTCAAGTCAGCTGGGGTAGGCCTCCAGCATGCCCGCGACCCTTGCGAGGATGAAGCGGTTTGGATAATGGATGGTTGGAAGTTGGCACAGAGCTTGTACAGGCACAATGACACAATGTTGCTGAAAAATAGTTCGGTTGAAATGAATGAATTTTCCCATCCCTGTAATGCGAGAAGATTTTTGATAATTGGTTGAAGGTGCTTTTAATCTTAAATGTACTCCTATTTTTTTTTTCTTTTTAATGGTGCAATATTCAAGTCAGCAAGTCACGGGCAAAAGTCAGCAGTCAGAGATTCCCAGTGGGCACATAACCGAGCAGCATCTATAAAAAATCTTAAAGAGTGTCTAGGATGGTTACATGAATGGCTCTTGTGCAAAGGCTTTGTTTTATTTTCTTCTTTTTTCTAAGCGCTATAACATGACCATATACTTAAAAATTGTCAAGTGACTACGATGTGCAATGTTGTTTAGTTTTTCAATGTCTATTTAAAATAATCCATTCATTTTTATTACCCCCGAAAGAAGCTAGAAATAAAAACAGATATAAAGAGCAGGCTTTTATTTGGGGATCCTGAAGGAACAGTTGGACAAATTTAGAAATTATACTCATTACCTGATAGTCTTCGTTATCGCAAGAAGTTTAAATTACATTTCTATGTGGCGATTATTTGCGTTTGGGCAAAAATATTTTTCAGGGTTTGAAATATGAAACCTGTCAACTCAACTGTATTTATAGAGCACTTTCCTGTAGCTCATATTCAATAGGAACAGCTGTCTGTTACTGACTGTGGGCATCTGACGAAATGTACTTGTTCATGTTCAGCAATGGGGGGAAATTAATGATCAATTCACAATCACACATTCAATGCTTAGTCACCGGCATAGCAAAACATCAGCCAGAAAAGCCGCAAAGCCAAATGAAGTACCTCACTTTATTATTGCGTCGGGTTTCATTTGATGAAATCTCTCTTGAAATGTCCTGAATTCTGGAAAATCGTGATTTTTATTGTCATATTGACAAAGGTTCATGTTATACACAATTTTCAGCGTAACTCTTTAAATGAAGCCAATATGTTCAGGCAGATTAAAAAAAAAAGTGATAGCAGGATTGCCCCTTGAGTGTAGCAAAACTGCTCCGTTAGCAACTGCTTTACAGTAAGTCCTCCATCAGTTGTCCTCCAGTGCACATAATCTTCCTCAACAGGAAAGTAGACAACAGAGGAACCGAGCAAAGACAAATCCTTCACATTGTTAAGGCTTGAAAAAGCTACATGGCGCCCATTGATAAGAGACAAAGTGTTACATAATGCACTGCGACACAACGCGCTGCTGCATAGCTATCAATATGTTGATGATGGGAGGATCTGGTATGAAAGATTAGCTATGTTGGAAAGGGTAACCCATGCATCATTTTCGGCACAGAGTTTATTCCGTGCCGAAAACGATGCGCTAATTAGAACACCCCCACTCCTCCACCCACATAGATTCGCAGCTTTCGACGATAGGTGCTTGCAGTTAAGTATTTATAATATCCAAACTAGGTCTCCTAAAGCCCCAGCCAGGAACGTTATCAGGTTTCAATATTCTTTCTGCAACGCTTCAAGCGGCCTGGCTAATTAACGTTATTTGATTTCACTCGCCCCAGGTGCTCGACAGTAAAACTCTTCAATAAATGCGTCGGCTGCTACTTTTGTGTTTGAATCTCTCCATTTGTAACACGTCATCTGTGGCTCGTTGGATCACTTCAGACAGAGTGGACGGAAATCAAAACGTGAAAGCGATGTATCCCAAAGTGGCCACGGTGAAATATTTCAGAATTGAATCGAACAACGCTTGGAGGTATGAAATCGTGTCATTGTTAGCAGTATTGTAGTCAGCAGTCATGCAGGTTCAAACCGTTAATCCAATCTTGGGGGGGATGACATCACGCTGCGCCAATGGGAGCAACGTTACCAATCGATACCATAAATTAATCACACCGATTTCAGCAATTTCACCTTTCTAGCGGTATTAAACTACATAAGCTCATTAGTGAGCACGAAGCATTGATCCATCACCGTCGACTCTGCTGCTCCAATGCACTGGGTAAAATGGAAAGTGGGAATTCCATTCCACAGGATCTCCGAATTGGTTTCATGCCATACGGGAAGGGAGGAAGACGCTAATTACTCAAGTGAGACCTGAAATGTTTGTCATCCACAGCGGTACCTCAGAATTTGGAAGCGCCGCTGGAGTCTTTATATTTCTGATTTCAAACAACTTTTTAAGGACAAATATCCCCCTAAAGTCCCGCCATTTTGAACCACCATCATTCATGACAATTAAATAATTCTCTTTGCGCGTGTTTGCTTTTGCGAGCATTTTTTTTGGCAACGCGTATTTGTGAGAAAAAAAAAATAAACTAGAATTTTTTTTTTTTTTTTATGTGTATGTGATGAGTGCGCAGTCTTCTTTTTTATAAACAGTTAACTGATTTCTAACCCCTCCACTTATCCATTATAATAACGTAAAGATGCAACTTAAAACTTTTTTAGTAGGTTTCCCAGCAGTTTTCATTATGTTAAGTTTGACGGAAACAATTGTGTTAAAAATCAGAACAACTGAAGGTCAGCGCCACAGAACGGAACGAGTCCAACCACAGTGGTTCCGATGCGGTCTTAGATCATGTCTGCTTGAATTGAGCATGCCAAGTACAAAATTGCTGGTTTACAAATTGTACCCTCACCCAAGTTGCTCCGAAGGCCGTTCCATCAATTACGGACACACACCTCCGAGCTGGCAGCGGCATCCGTCTGCCCTGAGAAAGCGTCTCGAACACAAAACATCTCGCCAAGCCAAGTCTGCTCCATTTAAACTCTGTGTCTGCTTCAGTGTGCCAACACGAGACCGAATTGATAACCTTGTCTGCCTTTCAAACACTTCTCATTTACTCTGTCAATCTTTTAGATTTTTCTTCTTTGAGATGGAAATGAGAATATCCATCGGAATTTCGTATGGAATGAACCAAGCATTGGTTAATTACTGCTAAATGAGAATGATGATTAAGTAGACATGTTTTTTTACGGAGTAATGATTAAATTCGGAGAAGACTAAAAGATTCACATTTGTCATGCACATTGTAAACCGCAGCACGGTGAGGGGGGGTTGCAAAACTGCCTCACAATTTTGAGGGGTTGGGGTTCAAATCCAGCCTGTGTGTGCGCTTGTGTGTGTCTTCTGCTGGTCGTCCAGCTTCTTCCCAAATTCTAAAAACATGCATGTCAGCTCTTCTTTTTTATAAACAGTTAACTGATTTCTAACCCCTCCACTTATCCATTATAATAACGTAAAGATGCAACTTAAAACTTTTTTAGTAGGTTTCCCAGCAGTTTTCATTATGTTAAGTTTGACGGAAACAATTGTGTTAAAAATCAGAACAACTGAAGGTCAGCGCCACAGAACGGAACGAGTCCAACCACAGTGGTTCCGATGCGGTCTTAGATCATGTCTGCTTGAATTGAGCATGCCAAGTACAAAATTGCTGGTTTACAAATTGTACCCTCACCCAAGTTGCTCCGAAGGCCGTTCCATCAATTACGGACACACACCTCCGAGCTGGCAGCGGCATCCGTCTGCCCTGAGAAAGCGTCTCGAACACAAAACATCTCGCCAAGCCAAGTCTGCTCCATTTAAACTCTGTGTCTGCTTCAGTGTGCCAACACGAGACCGAATTGATAACCTTGTCTGCCTTTCAAACACTTCTCATTTACTCTGTCAATCTTTTAGATTTTTCTTCTTTGAGATGGAAATGAGAATATCCATCGGAATTTCGTATGGAATGAACCAAGCATTGGTTAATTACTGCTAAATGAGAATGATGATTAAGTAGACATGTTTTTTTACGGAGTAATAATTAAATTCGGAGAAGACTAAAAGATTCACATTTGTCATGCACATTGTAAACCGCAGCACGGTGAGGGGGGGTTGCAAAACTGCCTCACAATTTTGAGGGGTTGGGGTTCAAATCCAGCCTGTGTGTGCGCTTGTGTGTGTCTTCTGCTGGTCGTCCAGCTTCTTCCCAAATTCTAAAAACATGCATGTCAGCGTCACTAAAGACTCTCCAATCTTCATACGTGTGAATATGAGTTTGAATAGTTGGTGAGCAGTCCATGGATGGATTTTTTTTTTTTTTCCAGGGCAGATTCAAGTAGAGAAAGCCTCTAAATGAGATTTTCAAGGTTTCCCTTTAAAGCAATTGCAAGTTCGTGGTTAAGATGTAAATTTCTTCAAACTGTGTCCATTGCCACTGGAACGATTGCTGCTACTGGTGCATTGAATGTTTGTTGATTGAGAATTACTTGGATACTTTAGCCCTTCAGGGGATTCGAGCTTAATTAAAGTGTGTACTCATTAAATCATCAGCGCTCTAATGATATAATAATGGGATTTCTATATCCCCACAGTTCACTCCTGATGGATCTTATGAGATGTAAATTTATGGGCCCTATTTTCATACCAAGCGCAACTCCATGCAAAGCGCAGTCTAACTGTGCGCACGGGTTAAGTTGTCTTTCGTTTGGTATTTTTTTGAGACTTTGCACAAGTAAAATTGGGCGGAAGGGGCCGCGTGCACCTTTGTGGAATGGGAAGTAGTCTCTCGTTACACTGTGAGGTCCCCATGAAGTGGCCACTCAATTAGAAAAACCTTTTAGTATGTTACAGTGCAGTTTAACACCACGGCAAAGTTCAATATAACACTTGGGAGGAAGCCAACTGTCAGATTTGTTTTGTTTTTTTTAATTCTGACAAAGCACAAAAATTGCTGCCAGTGGTATGAAAAGATCCAAACACTCAACCAAGCGAAATATATATAACTGCTTTATCATTTGTTTTGCCATTTACATTTCGAGTGTAACTTCTGTCCATTTCTTCCTAAAGTGCCGTCGTTGGACACAGAGAGCCGCTGCCCGATGACAGTAACAATATCACAATTTTCACCCGAATCTTAGACAGACTGTTGGATGGTTATGACAACAGACTACGTCCTGGGCTGGGAGGTAAGGCTCGTACCGTTGCTACTTTCTATTGCATGTTTGCTCGCACGTTTCAATGGCACGCCAATACGAGCAACCATTGTCCCTTAAGTGAAAGACTCCCGACGTGAGTCGCCTACATATGTCCGGAGAACGCTAAGCCATTTCAACCAATTCTTCCTCAAAGTGAACCCACATGCTTGAGCAGACTTTTCTCAGTCATCCAGCTGGAATGGTTGTTTCTGCTTCAATGCATGCTGTTAAGGCCACAAGCGTAGCTACCAGGCTGCAAGACCACCAAGCTACGAGACTCCGAAGCCGCAACCAGGCAGAGGAATCTGGCACAATGCATTCAAGTCTCTTTTTTTGTCTTATTCAGAAAATGTGGGGTCGGTTCTGGTTGAAACGCTACAGTTAGAGAAAAGCAATCACCGCAAGTGATTTCCTCCTTCAGATTTATCTCTTATAAAAAGTTGCGCAGCTGCGAAATAGCAATCATCCCACATACAGCGGGAGATAATCATGCGCAAACATCTATGATAATTGCACTGTATAGAACTCAAAACGGAATGTAATTTACATTTCAGCAACATCTATTCACTTTGCCATTAATTCTCGGATGCATTGTTGTTAACGAGGGGAGGGAAAAAAGGGCAGAGTCATTCTTCCTCCGCCGATGCACGCCATGCAAACCGCTGACGCGACGCGGTGATCATCACGTACTTTGCAAGAACTATTTGCGTCCTCGGGGGTGATTCATGTGGAAGTGGATCGCTTCTCTCATGGGGGGGTATCTTCGCCAAAGGGGAGGGGGCTTCACCTGTGGGTGGTCTCTTAGGTCTGGGACATAGTTAGCACAAAGTATCTCCTTCGCTTTTGGATAAAAGCCTCATCACTCTCTAGTTGTTGCGCGACTGGGAGAAGCTATTTGTCTCAGCAAGAGCCCAAAAGCCTGCTTCACACATCCGCCCCAAAGGAGCTGATTCAACCCGCAAAGAGGCAGACAAATTTTGGTCTTTCTCTCCTCTTGGCTCTTGTCCTACTTTATGCATTCAAATTGTAAGGTGTTTTTTCCCCCCCTTCTAATTAATACAGCAACTCTTAAAATTGCCGCATGCTGATCGTTTGATCATTTTTGCCATTTAAAAGTTTTCCCCAATATAATATGCAGCGATACATGTGATTATTCCAGAATATGAGCAGAAAAGCCATTGGGGAGACATAATGGATGATCTCATTTCATCCTCATATTTTGTGATGATTTGTGTCGATACAACGGCATAATAGCAACTATTTGTACCCATTATGAAGGATCGACAGAGCCCCATATGTCAGATGGTACGCTGCTACAGATGATTCCTTCCCGAGCTAGACAAAAAGCACATTATTTAGGGTGGAAGAGGATGTCTTTGTGCTGAAGTTGGGTCTGACCTCAAGCTTTTGGTGGGAGGGACTGAAGTGGACAAAGCGAGTCAGAGCTTTGCAAATGTTGGGATCACTGACCTGAAGTCCATCAGTAATTTGTGCATGTTTTGCCTCTAAGCCTTGCTGCGTCAATTAATCCATGTCTCAAGGACAGTTCAGCTCACTACCGTTAAGACTGAAATGCTCAACCGCCATCAAGTTTGCGTTTCTACTCAGGCACGATAATCAAATAATTGCTCGTTAAGAATGATGCAAATTATGCGGAATGGATTGCTGTTCAATCGTAAGACCACTGAGGCAAAATTGGGTTCAATACTTACTCTGATTGTTTGAAGCCTAAAGAACAGCATCATTTCAAGACGATCGAAACAAGAGTTCACGATATTCACCAAGATGATCCCGTTGGGCAGTGTGAATACTTCAGTTATTATCTTTGACTTTCCATCGCAGGGCATTTACTAGGAAAATATGCTTTGGAGGAATAGCAATTAACTGATCAATATGTTTCCAGTGGGTCGATAAAGGAAATGCTGGCAAATGATTTCTTATTTTTTACCATGGGGTGATTTTGCGCCTCATACCAAGTACGGGATTGCGTTATCAATGTTAATAAGCAAATCAAATTTGCTCAGTAGTGCTTTCCCGACATTTTTTTTTTCAGCCCCTGAAGCCTGTTTTACATAGCGACATGAAATTTGGTTACCTCTGACTACTATTAAGAGAGCTTAGTTAAATGCTAATTTGCAGGCTTGCTATGCACATGAATAATCCGCTTCGCAAGACTGACTGGAAGCATTGCTCTAAGTTTTATGTTCCGCTCCTTTCTCCTTTTTTTTTTTTTTTTCTTTCACAAGAGTGACTGGAAGCATTGCTCTGAGTTTTACGTTCTGCTCCTTTCTCCTTTTTTTTTTTTTTTTTTTTTTTTTTTTGAGGAAGGAAAGCAATGTCAAGAACGCACATAAATCATCCGTCGTCTCACTATGGAGTAACGACGCAGGAGTGCGGAAAAGCGATTCAAAACATGGATGGACAAAACAAATGGCTCGTTCATTTTCACGCTCGAAGTGGGTTTACTGGGCATCAATGCATATTGTATATGTTAAGAGTTTATAATATTCAAAACGATAGACCGCCAATCATTAAGTCAGGCATGGCAATCTCTGAAAAACATAATTACACAGGCTATAACAAAACTCAACATAGAAAACAATCAAAAGGCAATGAGTGCACTGGCAATGCGGGGGGCACATAATGAATGTTGACAACAATGTGGCGAAATGTTGGAATCGAGAATATCATAAGGAGTTGAATTTACAGCGGATGTATTAGCCATCAGGCAGGTCACTGTGCAATGATAAACTAAATAAAAATCAGCAATGGAATCTTTTTTTTTTTTATCAGCAGCAGACCACATAAACAAACCAAACTATCCACTTTATTTGTGAAATTCTATGAGTCATTTCAGAGCCGTGGACGAGTGCCTTTAAACAGCAGACAAAAGAGATCGTTCATTCGACTGTCTCTCGACATTATGCAGCTTTTGATGTATTTGATCATGCAACTGTAATTGACCGCCTTGGGGTAAGAACGTTTTTTTTTTTTTACTTAAACTAGGAGATGGCTCGACATCTTGTATTATGTAGTTGGATTATTGAGCTTTGTGGAGTTCTTTGGTCTCGCAAGAGGTCCACACAAAGTGCTCTGGTGCAGTTCATGACTGTCAAAGTCAAATTCTACACAAATCCACAAGGATATTTTCAAATAGATATATTACTAAAGATAATTACAGCAGCTGAGCAGGTCCAAAAAGTCTTTAGGGAGTCTTCCCTTTCTTTCATTAAAGGGGTATTTGCAGCTTATATAAAAAATATGTTCTTGCTAGGCTATATCAAGCAATGCAGGACTTCAAAGTCTCCGGCCTTGTTTCAAATCCAAAAAGGTGTTTCACATTCTCCTCCACTCATCATTTATAATCGTTATTTAATTCATGTATTCAAATTTTAAAAAACGAAAGGTAATTGTAGGCCCCGTACTGTGGAAAGCAAATCCTCCCTTCGTTTAAAGCCTCAGGAAGTCGTTATTGTCTTGTATAAACTGCACATACATTAAAACATCACGTGCGCCTTTCCATGCTATCTGGATGATGATTCTGAGTCATGAGTATATTCTTATCACAACAGAGAGCACTTTATCTCTTTCAGCAGATAATACCTTTGAGGTTTTCGAGGCCCACTTTTAGCCCCAATCTTCTATTGTATTCGCATGCCCTACTTGGCAGCACAATGAATCAGTGGCGCAATGCCGGAGCATACAGATGTCATGTAGGGTAGAGGACATGTGACACACTGTCAAAAATAGAGCTACGATTGGAGTCGACTTCACGATACAGTATAACCATCTGGCTGCTCAGTGGACTTCAAATTAGCGTAAGGGCAGCAGTAGCTCATTTGCGGGCTTATCTGTAACGCTAAAGTCCCGCTGCGGACAAAATGGAAAAAAATATATAACGTCGAGTCGTTGGAGGGATGCTAATCTTACTGACTACTGTCAAGGTGCCCTTGAGCAAGACAACATCCCCACACTCCGACCTTGTTTGTGCTCCCCTTTCACTCTGACGTCTCTCCTTGCATGCCTGCATTTGTGTGATCTGGTTCTCTGTGTGTGGTGTGCAACATAAAAATATACAGCAGAGTGAGAGTTTGAATTTCCCCTTGAGGGAATGGAATGAGTATAGAAAAGAAAACAATGTTATGGTACATTTTCTAGGGGACAAAAAGGTACGGGATGCAAAATGTTCAGATTTGCCCAGACAAGTCCACTTTTTTTTTTTTTTTTACTATATTTAAAAAGAAGCAAACTGACACGTACCAGATAAATAAGAAATATGTGCTCCAGGGCTACCTTCATACCTTTTAACAATTTAAAAGAGTACCCAGGTGTCTTCATAACTAACATCTGTGATGTTTTCCAAAATCCCCAAAAGATCAGGAATTACAGGACACCTCCATTTTTATCTCCTGTTTTTCCAAACCTGTTTTCAGTTGGCGGTCTTAACTCAGGCAAGTTGCCCATGTACTGCTCGGCCAAGGACAAGTACAGAGTATGTTACTATGACGATCAGGGGTGGAGCTAGGTGTGGTTGCATATGGAACCCCGAGTTTAAAAAAGTTGGTATGAACCGTTAAGCGTGAAAGGCAGTTTGCATTGTATATTCACGGAATTACACTCAGTTAGTGTACTTATCTGTTTCTGTGGCGCATGCGAAACGTCGCCAGCTACAAATGGCGGCCCTTCGCTGAGCCAAGTTGCCAAGTCATGGGTGGCGAAACTTGCTTGTGGAAATTTGCCACAATATGATGTCATAACCTGTCGAAATTAAGAATACCTCACAATCACAAAGCAAAATATTTATTTTCACTGTTCATTTTAAGATATGAGCTGTGGTCAGACACTCCAGAGACACAACTCTTTGAATATTAATAAATAATTAATAAAAGAATTTAAGAAAACAAAAACAACCAAAAAAAAACGGTTATATAAAATCTAATTTAAAAAGACAAGCTGTCTTATCTTTGATTTTCCATCGCAGGTCATTTACTCATAAATTATGCTTTGGAATTCAAGAACATAGATGGAATTGCACCGCGACCCTCATGACGATAAACGGATTAGAAAATGAATGGATGAATTATAGACATTCTTTCATAACATGCCACCACTGCATTGTTAGTTGTGAATGTATTTGATGTCATAGATCATTTCACTGTTTTTTTTTCTTGTCATCTTTGAGCACATAAACATTACATCAAGGCTTCAAGCATTCCGTTTCAACATCTTCCACTGCCTCATCTCAAAGCAGTACCACAAATGCGCAAGAAAAAGTGTAGCTGTGCATGTTGTACTTTTGATGGAGAAAAAAAAATGACAGTTCTTTGTACACATTATAGCACATTGCATCTATTATTTTAAACCGCCATTTGCAAAAGATTTGAAAATGGTCATTGAGTAGAGAAAGATTTGAAAATAATAACATGATCCACATTAAAATGGGGAAAATACAAATAGTGGGCCAGAGTAACTAGCGGAGCTTGACCCCACATTTCAGTAATGAGCAGGATAAATTGCTGAAATTACAAGAAGGGAGGGCAAGCGGCTTTGTGGATGGGCGTCGCAATTTTTAACACGAGTTCATCAAACGCGCAAAATGGTTTTGGCCACATTTACAGCGCTCGTAAATGCATGATAATGGCCAATGGCCAAGTTATTTTTACCTTTTTTCATTTGATTAAAGTGTAGTAGGCTATGGAGACAATGAGCGTTTAGGCACTCACAAGCAATCGTTTCTTTTCAAAGACAATGCATAAAAATGAAAGAAATTGTTGGCTGCAGCATTCACACTTAAATCTCAATGTGGAAAGTATTTATACAAGGCTGCTTTTTTAAAAATAAACATTTATATACCAGTATGTTCCTCTACTGCTTTAAAAACAAGTGTATATTGCCTGGCATTTTCTCCCTGAACACTCGATGCCTTAGATATCTGAAAATCTGCGCGGGCTTTTTGCTGATGCGGTGAATTTCCATCGTATGTCATATTCCACTCGGCGTTTCCATTTCATTTCCATTTGCTTTATTACTGCAATCTTTCCACCTGAAGTCAACAACGATGTCGCAGTTTCATTGCTACGAATCCAGAATGCTTTTTTTTTTTTTCCCAGTATTTGTGGCACCTTCAGGAACAAAACAGAAAATGGCCCTGAAAACAATTGTGGTTAGACACAAACATTTTTCTGGCTAAGCGAAAATGTCATTGCGCTTTATTCAAGGATTCATCCTCAAGTGCACTATGACCGGTTGTACTAAATGGAACAATCTCCCTCCAGCGACACAATGCCAGGCATCAAACGCTTGCAGAAATTGTTGAAAATGAGCTCCGCAAACAGAATAGTCTTTATCCCGGGATCTCTTTTTTTAGGGGGTGGGGGGGCATGGATGTACAGTACGTACATCCACTGATCCAATTACCCATCCCCAACCTCAAATGTTCTAGAAATGCATCACTTTGCACCCGTAGCCTTCACCGACACCCCAATATGTCACACGTCTCTTCTAAAACAAACCAATCATATCATGGCGATGAAAGTGGCTCTGCAAATAGTAACCAATGTTGTTGAAAGTCGGGGTCCATGAGCTTCGGGTTTACGACCATGCCAAATCTCTGCCTTATGTCAGAACAGGACCGGGAATGTAGGTTATGATCTTGACACTGATCTTTCCTAAGTAGTCAGGGGCGTGCTCCTTCATCTCTAGAATCTATGTACGTTTCTGTCCTCCTCCCTCCCGATACACATTCCATACACAAGTATGCATGTTGATGCATGCTGAGTATATTAACATTAATATTATCTCCCTTCTCTGTTGGGCCAAATCATATAATTTAAAATTGCGTTGTGACTGACTAAAATGATCCGGAAAAGTCTTTTTTTTTTTTTTTTTTTCATAGTTGCCGTACAGTGCCAGTCATTGTTGAGTCAGTGTTGCAACTTTTCTGACCCCTCTAGCGCCAACTTTGATGGAAAAGCAACATTAAACTTTACCGACCACTAAGAAATAAACATGAGTGGTATCGATTTTGAATTGTTGTCCGTTTGACAAGAAAGGAGACCAGTGGAAGCAGACTCAATCGCGTTGAACATTTTCAAATAGACGACGCCCATTTACTGTATGCTTTGCTAACTACCAAATAGACGGACAACCAAATGGAAATGCGGAGTGGCATAGACAAACCAATACATTTCGAACAGCACGCTGGGGGGGGTGGAGCAATTCTCTGTCAATTTCGCCAGTCTCCAGATGTCTAATTCTACCCTTCAGGTACAGTTAGCAAGGCAGCTTTACTTATATAGCATGTTTCATACACAAGACAACTTAATGTGCTTCACACAAGCAAAACCACAGCATGTAAATGCTGATACAAACAACCAGCTATCGACATTCAAAAGCCAAAGACGAGAGAAGAAACGTAGCTTACTAAGAACTACACGTACATTGACAACAATTAAACACATTTACAGACAAGTCTTACAGGCAATCAAAAACACAGTAAAGACATGAAAAGTAGCTTTCTAAAATTACTGACAGTGAAATTGATTGTGATGTTCAAAATACCTTAATCAAAGGTATCAGGAAAAAATAATGGTTTTTATCCTGGATTTAATAGCATTTACTCTTGGGGCTGACTTCATTTTTGCAGCTATTTGATGTTTTTTTTTTTTTTTAAATAAAAATCAAGTCTGCGGGAGATAAAAGCATAGATAAATGTCTCCTGTTCTGCTGAGAGCATCCAACTCTTCAGTTTGGATATATTTTTTCAGCTGGTAAAAGGCTTAAAAGTTTTTTGGGTTTGTTTGTATTTTTCAACAAAAACGATTGGAGGCTAATCAGGCGGCGGGGTAATGACAGGAAAATGCGTAACAGAATATTGATGCAACCAAAAGACCATCATTCATTTCTAAATCTGAACTTGCATTACATTTGAATGTCTTTGTCAATCGATTGGTGTTGATAGTCAGCCCCTTTTCTCCTTTTAGCCCATGTGCAGGAATCATCAATAATACTTTGCTCTGTTCAGTTGGGGTTTTTTTTTTTTTCCTGGAGCACAGAAAATGTTGCTCTCACTTTTATGATCAACATTCCGCTTCAGACTCCCTGAGCGGTTCAAGGACTTCTCAGAATTAATAGAAAAGTTGGTGTGCATAAAATTTCAAAATGAACCGAGCATTAAATTAATGACGGAACTAAAGGCTTTACATGCTGCAGTACGTTTTTTTTTCCCTCAAAAAGGTAGTTTTGCAAGGATTAAAAAATGGAATTCTGTAGAATTCCTGATTGTTAGGGTATTTTTATTTTTATTTTTTTTTAAATTATTGCGGAAGTACACGCAGATAGTAGAACATGACGCCCTCATTCTTGTGTGTGATATTGAACCTAATTTATATGATGCAGTTCTATTTTGCAATCTAACCAAAGCATGTTATGACTAAGTAGGACCAACTGGAGAAGTCATAAAAGAGTGATCAAACCAAACAGGATGTGTTTACTTTTACGGTTATTCATGACAACAAGTTTTAGGAGATGCCGTTATGGACATTGTCCTTCATTTGTTTACTGCGTTGTGATTATATTTGTGGAGCAAAACGCGCCTTTGGCTGAACACAGTGAAGTGCTAAATGTGTTTACGCCTCAGAGCAGAAAGATGAACACTGAAGATAATTGCAGTTGGAAGGCGTTTCACAATTAGTTGCGACTCGCACACAGGTTTCACACTCGGCGGGGGAAAGATGAATTCAGCGAGAGAATTAGCTGCGGCAGAAAGTCGAGATTGACCACCTGACATCAATCAAATCTTTGACTAATCATCGGTGACGCTCAAAGGAAGGGAGATAACGGATGTGCTGCCTCAAGGAAGTGGTGTGTGTCATTATCACGCTGGCGAATGTCATCTCTGGCCTGCTGCGTATTGTCAAGAAGACGACATTGTCACATATTTCACCAATAACAGTGCACAATGAGTTCTAGGGACAACAGATCTTTTCTGGGCAGTAAATCACAACTGCCCCATGAGTTCATTAACGCAGATAAACAGTGCTGTGTCAAGTTGTCATTTTACACCGAACAATACATTTGCATTACCGTATTTTCCTTTACCGTAAACTCACTTTTTGCCTGTATTAAAAAGAGAAAGGAGGCTGACTATCTACACCCATCTATTGACAAAGACATTCAAATCCATCCATCCATTTTTTGAAACGCTTTATCTTCACAAGGGTCGCGGGGCGTGCTGGAGCCTATCCCAGCCGTTTTTTCGGGCAGTAGGCGGGAGACACCCTGAACCCGTTGCCAGCCAATGACAGGGCACACAGAGACGAACAACCATCCGCACTCACACTCACACCTAGGGAGAATTTTGAGTGTTAAATCAGCCTGCCATGCATGTTTTTAGAATGTGGGAGGAAACCGGAGTACCCGGAGAAAACCCACACAGGCCCAGGGAGAACATGCAAACTCCAAATGTTACAGTGGAAATACCTTGCAGTGTGCATTAAATGACGCTTTGGCTTTTGAACCTCTTTTTGAACCCAAATATAAGAGACTGAGTGAGGTGCGATTTTGGAGATGTTTTATTTTTCCATCAAAACCGGGGAGTAATACCTGACAGGCGTGCATTACGCCTGTAGAAAAGGCAGACCAAACTGCAAAACAAGTCTGACAAGAAGCAGGCAACAATCAAAAATCCAATAAATGTAGGTATTGCCTCTTAGGTAGCAGAGGTGCAAGATATGGAGGGTGGAGAGCAAGTTGTAGCAATATAACTATCAGATTAGAGTTGCTAGGTCCAGGGGCTGTAAATGTGGGTGGCAGGTTCACACAATAAAAAAAATAAAAAAAAAGCATACGTGCATTTTCATTAAGGCAAGCTGCCAAAACGATTTATTGCACACGTGTGAACTGGCTCTCTGCAAACTAAAAGATGATAGAAGCTAATAAACAAACAGCAACATAATAAAAGGTGCATGAGAAGACTAGAAAGGCGCAAATGAACAATTAGGCAATCCTCGGTTAATTCTGTAACAGGATAAGACTCACAAAATGTTTTCGCAGAGCAATCCCGACGTTACTTTTCGTTCAATTTAATTTGACGGTAGGAAGTAGCGCTGGATAAAATGTCAGCTTTTAAAATGGTTGAAAACGGCTTGACCGATCTGTTTAATTCTTATTGAATACTCTGTATGGATTGGCAGGGCCATGGAGAAGTCTTATTAATACTTTCAGAACTTCAATCATTTCTACAGAGGGCACGGCACCAAATAAATTCCGTTTTTGATCGAACGTGTGCTATTATGTAAATATATGTACGAATGCAAAACTGAAAGCTCGCATTGACAGGCAGGCGAAAGGGAATGTTGTTTTATGTGGTTGGCCCAGTTCTGGAATCATAGCTGAATTGAATGGGGGGGGGTGGGAAAGCTGGCAGATTATCAACCTCCGTGAGCTGTGAGAAAAATAGCCTAACAGGGAAGGGAAGTTACAAGTGAAACGGGGGGGGTTGTCAATTTATTCAAAGAGACACGGTGACGAATGTTACCTTTTCGAGATACTGTAATAACTGCAAGTTAGTGTGATTGCAATTGGGTTTAGACAAGTTACACAGTACTTATGCATACTAGTCCAAATAATTTTTTTTCAAGATTCATGCCTCATGATTTGCAGACGTAGGGGAAAAAAAAACTTTTGTAATTGAAAATAATTTAATCTAGAAAGAATCTAGAAAAAATCATTAGCACAACTGCCCTCTGGTGTCAGCGTGTGCTCATCTGTTTCTGCTGGCCTGTAGCCATCGCTTGTTTGCGCTGGGCCAACAACCCTTATCTTAATCTGATGTTATTATCATAATAATTGATGGATTACGTTTGCTTTTTATAGGTATACATGAAGTGATTGCAAAAAAAAAAAAAATGGATTGAAGGTTTAAAGCCAACATTTATCACACTGTTCTTTTTTCTTCACTTGGCTCGTAACACCAAATTCATGAACGTGTTATTTTAAAGGCTCGGTATGAGACAAAGCAGTGTAACCGTTTTAAATTGGTTGGCAGGGCGACGCAAGGTCAGGCACAGCAATTAACATCCATCCCGCACTGTTTAGAGAGGCCATTCTGATGTGTTGAGTAGAGGCTTTCCAAATCCCCCTGCTGAGGACGGCCTTGTTTTGAAGCCACTTGGAAATGATGGCCGTGTTTTTTGATTTTTACCCACGGAGTAGTCAGTTCCGCATCATTGCTCACCAAGAAGCCTTTGAATGTACCAGAAAAAGCTAAATTATCGATCTCCCGTCTGCACAGCTGCTATACACAGCTAATGAGCGGCTCTGTTGCCAGGACACCAACTCCTTTAGATGGAACATGAAATACATTGCCATTTCCAGTGGCTCTGTCCTACTTTGTTCTTATTTTATTTGGAAATTATATTCACCAACACATTCAGACATAAATTGTTTGCCCCCCCCCCCAAAAAAAAGAACTGCAACGTGTGGAGCATAAGGTGAAGAGCAACTTGTAATGAATCAAATGACCACCAGGGCAATACTGAAAACTTGGGCAAGCTAAGCAGCCACCGCCATCGAAAAAATATGACGTTACATTCATCAGTGTGCACCGCAACAAACTTGACCGATAAAGGACGCTTCAGATACACCAACATTGGTCAGGTTATTGTCATTTTAAGAAGATCATGTGTCAAGCCTCTGCTGAGTGATGTATCACATGAACATGGCGAGGCCAGCAAATGTTATTGGGTCGGGGTGGGGCATTCCTGATCGGTATCAGTTTGGAAAAGCAAGAAGGTATCCGTTATCGGTATTGTTATTAAATAACCATATCAAAATCCTTTGCAACGGCCTTGCAATAAACAAAATGGTGTCTCCATCGTTGCTATGGCAATAACCTGGCTGCGTGTGACACTGTACCTTGTACTGTATCTCTCAAGAATCCGTGCCAGACCAGCGATTGTCTCACTTCAGTTGAATGCTTCGCCTGATTAAATCTTTACTCTCCGCTCCCCACAGGAGTACACCATCGATGTATTTTTCCGTCAGAGTTGGAGAGATGAGAGACTGAAATTTGACGGGCCCATGCAGGTGTTGCCCCTCAACAACCTCCTTGCCAGTAAGATCTGGACACCTGACACATTTTTTCACAATGGAAAGAAGTCTGTGGCCCACAACATGACAACCCCAAACAAACTTCTGCGACTAGTTGACAATGGCACACTTCTCTACACGATGAGGTAAGACGCTATGTTTACATATATATAAAGCATTGGCTTCATCGACATCAATTCTTACAGTATATGAATGTGAGGTTTAGTTATTCTCTTTGTCCACGTGTGGTTGTCATTCACACATTCTTCTACATCATGGTAAAGAATGCGCCTGTAGTCTGAATGATGTGGAAGTGAGCGTTAGGGATTTACTACATCTTGGCTATTTCCTGGCTGCATTAGCCACTGTGGTATATGGTGACGGTGCCATTTGAGGTTACCTTTTGATTGCTGTATTTTGTTACTATTTGATTCATAATGCGAATTCAAAACAGCAACAGTGGCTGTCTCCATCTGCCCTCTCTGTACTTCCTAGATTCCAATTCATTATATCTGGTGGTGATAGGCTATATTCAATTAGCAAGCAATGTTTACTTTTACTTGAAAAGTGCAGCTGAGTAATTGTCCAGCACTGTGCTGTGCTGTATTGTAATGTACTGTACCGTACTGTACTATCCGATAAAACAAATCCATGATGCAATGAATAAGTGCATCCCAATACAGCGAGGGGCGATTGTGTATTTTTAATCAAATATACACTACCGGTACGTTTGTTCCAAAAACAATGATTTAACACTCATTTAATGCAAACTTGATTGAAGCCAACACCGCTTCTAAAAACTAAAACGTGGGATGCTTTATTTTATAAGGATTGTTTACTTTGATGAATTGTTCCATAAACGGATTGACACATTCCTGACACAGCGTTACAAGTCTTGCCAGTGTGTGTAATCAGTAAATAGCGCATTGACTTGTTTATATTGATTCCCATTAAACTTAAGGTTGACAAATAAAAGTGACCATAAAAATGCACAGCAGACATTGTATATTGACGAGTGCGTATCTTCTCAACCCCTCTCGACTTCACCCTTCCTGCCATCACCCCCCATCCTTCGTCCTACAAGGTTGACCATTCACGCCGAATGCCCCATGCACCTGGAGGACTTCCCCATGGATGCGCACGCCTGTCCCCTGAAATTTGGAAGCTGTAAGTTACACTCACAGCAAAAGCTATTGCAGTCAGTATACAGTGTGCGGACTATCTGGGTGTTTTCACATTCAAGTCCATTTGAAAAACAAACTAAAGTCAGCCGTCTGTCTCTTGACTCTCATCTGCTTCCCAGATGCTTACACCAACAATGAGGTGATTTACCTCTGGACACAAGAGGATGAGCGCTCTGTTTCTGTGGCTGAGGATGGTTCCAGGCTCAACCAGTATGACCTACTGGGACACGTTATTGGCAAAGAAACCATAAGTTCCAGTACAGGTACAGTGCAGAGAATGTAAGGAATATACAGCACTGGTTAGCACGGTGCTGTGGTTAGTAGTCACTGCCACATCAGGGTAAAAAGCTTTGTGTGGACCGTGTTTAAAATCTAAAGGCCGTCTGGTTAGCGGCTCGAGATTGCCAAAAAACGTGACGTTTCTCTGTGTTATTTCAGTAATCTGTAAATGTCAGGATGGGGACTGATTGTTGAAATCTGGCAGAGCACACCGTCAACACTTCAAAGATGGATTGCGCTGATGGGAAATAAGTTCCAATTTCTTTCTATTTTCCTCCGCGATCCAAAAATCAATCCATATTTCCGTCCAATAACGTGCAATTCTTCCTCAACCCTTTGACAACCTCTGCAGGACGGCAAAACTATTTTTATAATCGAGGATACTGCAGTTTTCAGTGGGCTCAGAGTCCAGCCTCAGAGCTCAGGACTGATTCTCACAAATGGGAGAATGACCATAAAATTTGCCCAGAGTTCATCAGTGGATAAACAATCAACAGTAAACATGATTATGGTGAACAGTATACAGTTAAAAAGTCTTACTGGAATGCCTACATAAACAAAATTGTTTTGAACTTTTTTTTTTCAACAGAAAACAATATCAGGCTCTGTTTTGAATTGTAGCCTAAAATTAACAATTCCAAGGACAACAGAATTGGCATTATGTAGCTTAACCAATGGGATCTAGACAAAAAGCCTTGCGGCGGCACTCTGTTGTTATCTGCGCTCGCTCTGAAGGGGCCAACAATAAGTCAGATAAACGGTATAAAAATGGGAGGGATGGATGGATAGATGGAAGCCTAACGTCACAGACAATTGTAAGATGGGGAAAGTTTTTTGCTACTTGTGACTCTCAGGAGGCAAGTCACTAGGTTACGGAGCTGCGGCAGGTTTCACTGGCGCTTTGAGACTAAACTAACAATGAAACCACTTTCTTGCAGTGCCCTCTGGCCTGTTTTTCCTTGAAGCAAAAGCTGTGCTGTAGGTGGTCAGAAATTCTACTGAGAACTCTTTTGTTTGAAATTATCATTATTGTTGTGCTGTATGGTGGTTTGAAGGTAAGCTACACCGAGTACAAAGGCTTGTTGAAAGAAGAAAAGTGTTGCTACTAAAGGCCAGCGTGAAGGTGGATGTTAAATGATTGCTTTAATAAACATTGCACAGGCCAAGAAATGCTTTGCTCTCACAAGGCTTTAAAAGAAAAGTCAGCCAGATTTCTTCTCTTAAGTACCTAACGGGGAAATAGGGAAGTGAGAATGCTATGGTAACCACGGCATTAATATACTTCATTGAATATGTAGAAATGTTCCCGAATTAATGAAGCAGCGTGTCAGCTTGTGTTGCCCGACTATGTCATATAACAGTTTTTAATGATGATCTGCTATGTCTTCATTTCTCTTTTTTCCGCTCTCTCTCTCTCTCTGTCGCTTCTCAGGGGAATTTGTAGTGATGACAACATATTTCCATTTAAAAAGGAAAATTGGCTATTTTGTGATCCAAACCTACCTTCCCTGCATCATGACAGTCATCCTGTCACAGGTGTCCTTCTGGTTAAACAGAGAGTCGGTTCCTGCACGCACCGTATTTGGTGAGTGCCATCTTGTTTTTTTATGCAACTCAGAATGCACTAAATAATAACTGAAGTCTGAGAGGCTGATGGCCGGGTGAGTATGGGGCTTCGAAAGGGTGAGGTAAGAGCAAAACAAATGTGCAGGGATGATTTAATTCAATAGGTGGCAATGATCACATTATACAGTCTCCAGATAATCAATCTAATCGAATCCAAACATTGTCATCACTGTCCCAGACTCAAAGATGGGATGCAATTTTCTAATCCCACTTCCTTTCTGTTGCTGTTGTGCTGCTCCTATGCGCGAATTACTTTTATTTTTTATGTTTTTTTTTTGTTTTGTTTTTTTTAATAAAGTACAGTTAAATCTGCAATGCATTATTCTGAACAGGGAACAATATTTGGTCATTATTTGGCACAACAGCTGACTATAGTTACCAGAATGATGACATTTCAAAATAAAACATCACAAAATATAATGACAGTAACCAGTGGAACTGTCGACCATGTGGCGAGCACGCCTGCCTCACAGTCGAGGGTTCTGTGTCGGAACCTTAGCTCGGGAACTCTTCCCTGATGTTTTTTTTTTTTTGCAGCTCGGGAGCTTTGCATTTTCTCCCCTTGCTTGTTTTGTGCAGGTACCGCGGTTAGTGAAGGCTCTAAATTGCTGATACTTGTGGGTGTGAATCTTTTTTTAAAAAGTCTGCTCGGTGGGAGGCATTGTTTTTGATGATAATGAAATGTTGATGGAGACAAAATTGCAACAAACGAATTTTTTTCAAATAGAATAAATGTTATTCTTTCCCATTTGAGTGTTTCCCTTAGTAGGAACTCTTCCCTGATGTTTTTCTTTTTTAATTCTTTCCTCAGGGGTCACCACCGTCCTCACCATGACGACCCTAAGCATAAGTGCCCGCAACTCCCTCCCTAAGGTTGCCTATGCCACAGCCATGGACTGGTTCATGGCAGTGTGCTATGCCTTTGTCTTCTCTGCCTTGATTGAGTTTGCCACAGTCAACTACTTCACCAAGCGCAGCTGGGCGTGGGATGGGAAAAAAGAGGGCATGGAAGTCAGGGTGAGTGATTGCTGTTTGAAAATTACACATAGATATGATAGTGATGAACGTGTACAGCAAAAAATGACAGAATTTAGTCTTCTCTCCTCTCTGGGTCCCCACGTTAATTCCGCCTCGAGTACTCCCATCTTTTACCTTTATATTTTTGTTGAAAACCCTCTCAGAGCTGCTGAGAATGTTGTAAGTTTACACTGGTGGAGGAACAAGGGCAAATTGGAAACTCGGAGCTACCCCTTAAAGTAACCCAGACTACTCTATAAAGGAGCTTTTATTTATTCATTAACAACCAAATGGAACAAGGACAAGTTGGGCGGACCATGGAGAGCAGAAACAGAGGTAAACTCCCAAAGACACTAGCCCCAATTTAGGATGGCAGCATATGTTCAAGCCCCATTTTAGTCCGCTTAAACCCATTCTGTCAAGATGAGACAGCATCTTGCCGTACAGCATGCTCATTAAAACAAAACGGGATGCTGACTAAAAAAGTGAGAGTGCATCGAAATGAATCCCTGGAGGCCAATATTACTTTCACGCACAGATTTGTCAATAGCTTGCGCTCTTTTGTGTGTGAGTGAGGAAGACGGGAGAAGTAATTGGATCAGAGCAAGAAAGTTGAAATATAGATGAGTGGAGACCATTTTGCTGGAAATAGTTAGCCGGGGAATGCTTTTGTGTTTCAGTCCATTTAGGAATAAGGACTCTGTTAATGCAAATAACATGGATGCAAATAATAATCATAATAATAATAATAATAATAATAATAATAATAATAATAAGAATAATAATAATAATGATAAATAGGGTTCAGTAAAATTCAGAACAAAAACAGGAACTCAATAATAATAATAATAAGAATAATAATAATAATGATAAATAGGGTTCAGTAAAATTCAGAACAAAAACAGGAACTCAATGTAAGTAATTGGCACCACTGTTCCAACACTTATGGAGAGGAGTGTATTTCTTCAGTCACTAATAACAATAATAATCATAATAATAATAATAATACACAAACTCTTTATCTGACCTCATCAGTTTAGACCTTATCAGTGTGTTATGAGTTGTCATTTGGTGCTCTGAGAGGTTGGCAGGAGATAATATTGTGGCAGAAATATTTTTTCAGTTTTTCGGAATGAAGCAGAGATAAGGAGTCGGGCATGGGGAGAGCTGTTTCTTGTTTTCGTTCTGGGGCTTTGTCTTAATGGCAAACGTCTGCGCTCTCTGGGACAATGCTGAGAATGTAGTTGTCATCATAGATAAACAAGAACAGGGTCACAATGGTTGACAAGACACGCTCACCCTTAATGCCCCACAAGAATACACTACTGGAAAGCAAAATGCTCAGACTACTACTATTTTTTTTAACCATCTTACAAAAAAAAAAAATTGAAACAAAAAAATTGTACAGGGGGGGATGGGGCTGTAAGGGGAAAAAAAATACTGTCCGCAGTCATCAGAAGCCGAGTTTCAGCCAACGGAACCAAATGATGACTTCATTTGCCGCAGGCTCTTTCTTTTTTCGGTCTGATATGGTGAGCTATAGTCGAGTCAGCGTGTACTCATTTACTTTAGAGGTTACACAGCTCCAGTGGCATGTAATTCCCTGTGGGTCGCTAAACAATCTGTTTAACCAACGGGCTAATTAGCTCACCTCAAGCCAGCGGACGGTGTAATATGGCAGGATGGAAGTCTGCGTATTCTTTGATGAAACAAAAAAAGCAACTTGGGATTCATCAGAGCCGATAGGCGCATTTGGCCATTGTGCAATGGGGATGTCCAACTTCAAGCTAGTCTCACATTCAACCCTTGGGATGTCAGACGGGCGACGAAGACATCGATGCTTGTGACCGCTTCGGCTAGTTGGCGCCGTCGACACTCTTTTGCTGAAGCCTTTGTTGCTGCACGTCCTTCTACTGACATTGTACGGGAATAACCGACAAACTCAGCAGACCACGGACGCTATACTGTAGCTACAGACAGCAATACAAATTGTAAAATGATGTCTATTTCACCAACATTCATTGTTCAGTAGGAAAGCTTTACTTGATGCGTGTTGAAGTTAAATTGCCTTATTTAAAAAATGATAAACGTGACCTGATAAAAATACAAAAAAAGTCGAGAGAAATCACCATTCAGTTTTTTTTTTAAACCAGAAAAATGTCAAAGGCTCCACAGCTACCAGCTTTCCAATAGCCTAAAATACACCAAATTAATGACACAACCTACACTTGTAGATCAGTACTTGAGGCAATCAAACATGTCAACACGTCATCTCGAATCATAAAGAAGGTCAGACGATCGCGAGGCTCGGTCTAACACGTCCACACAAAGCCTTGCAAGCAACATGACATCAAGTGGCACAATCGCCCCCAGGATGCTTAATCACCCCGCACCCCAAAAAAAAAAAAAAAAAATCTGACATTTGCAGATGCAGATGCATTGGATTTACTTTATGTGCCAGAAAACAACCAACGTACAAGTACACAAGAATCGTTGGCTGAAAATATGTAGACTAATAAAATCTATAATGTGTCGAATTCCGTAAAGCTCATGCGGTATCACCAAATGATGACATTAGTGATTCCCGACTAGGGTGCCATTGACTGCACACCCATCGTTAGGGGTGCCGTGGCAAATTATAAAATGTCACTTAATTTGTCCCAAAATTATCATTCCTTTACCCATTACAAATGTGTTCATCTATCTATGCCAGCGACATAATGTGACAGGCAGCGCAATTTAATTCTCTTCCGTCAGGTGGCAGAAGACAATAAAATAAGTCCTGTCTTATTGCGAGTATATCAACTGTACATGTTAGTTTGTGGCTAAAACTGCGACAAGATTACCGTTTTCCCAGGATTCAAAATTTTGTGGTATTTTTGTGAGCTCGTTCGGATGAATTGGGTGCTTTGATTCAATCATGGTTGGAAAACACTGGATTAGATATCCAGTAAATTACAGCAGAAGACAACCCGGATTTACAGAAGCGGAAAAGGACTATGTGGCTTGTCTGCTAATTTATTGTGCAAAGAACATTTCTAATGCCGTAGACTTTCAGTTATCTACGAATAGAGCCATATACTGTATCATATTTCAGTGCCATTAGTTTTGCTGCTGAGTAAGCCATTTTTGTGATACTCCCCCACACCTCAAAAAAGGCACTGCGGTGCTTTTAGGTGTAGTGGAGTCAATGTCCTGGAAACGACATTGGTTATCTGGAGGGCACCGGTGTGACTTTTGTCTTCTTGTCCAAAATTGACTTGAGTTAGACCCCTTTTGGCCTCCTCACTTTTCTTGTATTCAGTGTTCTTCAGTTTTGCAGAGGAAAGTGGAGGGTCAAAACAATGGCAGCGTGAAGGGAAAACAACAATTTCATGGCATGGTGATGTCTACTGCTGATAGGATTGTCACAACAGCCATTCGAAAGCGGTCTATTTTTTATTCCCCTCCCGGTTGATTTCGGAGTACAGTTTAGAATAGTAAACCCCATCGTGTGGATTTCAATAGCTGTGTCATGATTATTATGTTAAGCACCGCCCCATTACCTGACTCTAAGTACGCTGCACTCACACTGACAGAAGGGTGGGCTGAATGCATACCTTACAGGTCAGTTGTTGCGGTACCCTTTATATTTTTCAGCAATGGGAATGCAAATATTGTGTAAAGAACTTTATTGTTGGTAGAAAAGGGGCTTCAGTTTTATACATGATGGTGAAACTTTGTGGCGTATCGTCGTGGCCGCATTGTGGCTTTTCAAGATTAAATCTTTTGAGTCTATACGAATATTAGGTCGGAACAAAACATTCAGTGATGAGAACCGCATAAAGAGATGCGCCATGAAGCAATCGGCAGCGGAAGCAGGGGACATCAGTTATGCTAATGAAAAAGATGGAGTGAAGGAAGGAGAGGGGGTGGGAGGGAAGGAAAGTCAAATGAAGCTGAAAAAGTAGAGCAAAAATTAAAGCTGTGGCCTCAAAGGAGACAAAAATAGGGAGCACTGAAACACCAATGTACCAGGGACTTTCTTCACAAATGGCAAGAGTGGGGAGTAAAGGTGTGGATTGAATGGCCACCTTATTTTATGGGACTTTTGTTTCTCTTTTTTGGATGCCATCTGTTATGCCTTGAACACTCCATACAGTACTAGCAAATTTACCGTTAATGCATGTACTTAACATGAAATAGTTGCATCGGAATGTGCTGTAACCCTACATAGAGTGTTGCACATCTGCCATGTTGTAAATATTTAATATTTAGTACATGGTCATCAAGAAAGTTGTAAATGTTCTTTATTGCATAGCATAATTCATATGACACACAGTACAGTGGAACTGTGGTAGAACACGATCCAATTCAAGGTCGTTGTTTGACCTCCGATTGGTTCAGGCCAGCTTGTGTCCATTGTATAACTTGCATGAACTGGACAGGCGATGTTTTGATTCTTGTAAAATGTGAACTTTCTCATGTTGCTGCATAAAAGCAGTTAACCAGTGTTAACAGTTAGCATGCGAGACATAAACACTCAGCTGTAACTGTAATGATGTCGGTGTGATGCCCTTGGTGACTTGCAACGCACGTCACTGGAGAAGGACGTACATTCAGCAGGGCTGAGATTTTTTTCAATGTTAAGGCACAAATAAGATGTTCTTCAATTGAAATTCTCATGGGTGTGAGGTGCGAGGATATCCTGAGACTCAGTTACAGCCTCACACACACACACACACATGCACAAGCACACACACACACACACACACACACACACACACACACACACCCACTGTATTCACTATAGAAAAGTAAAACTTGCGCCGCCATCAATCTTGCTGCCCTACTTGCCCCCCCCCCCCGACGGTGTGTGCAGCCCCTTTTTAGGGCTGCAAGGATGATGAAATCATCCTATGCTAAAGGTTTGGTAAATAAGTGTATCCGTGTGCAAATTCATCATGACAGTCTGAAGCTTTCTTTCAACAGAGAGTGTAATGGTTTCTCCGTACAAGTACAAAGATGTCAGCTTCTTCTCTCATATAGCCTGTGCCATGTTTGTTTTATCGTGAGTTGTTTGCCTGAAGAGGCCTAGCTGCGTTCATTGATTTGTCAGACATGACTACAGGCATTGTTATCCCCCCGCCCCCATTCCTCCTTTTTTTTCAACGCTCTATGCTGCAGCTGACAGCAAAGTCACACGCCGGCCGACCCAGTACAAGTGATGCAAGCGTTTTTTTTTTTGTTTTTTTTTCCCAATGGAAGCACTTTTTAAACCATTTCACAGCTGAATAATATGGTCATGACCTCTCTTTTTTTTCTGCAATCAAACCTTGTGTGATGCAGATTTAATGGACAATCGTGGAAAATGTACAAGCTAGATTGATGAATAGAGCATGTCATTTGGGTAACTTTTAATATAATTGGTAAACTTTTTTTCTTTTCTACTTTTCTTTTCAGGAACCGTTTCAGGCTAACATGGCCAGGATTAACGATATGGTTAGGCTTTTGTTTTGCTCTTGTGTGTGTCGTGTCTCGTGGTGTTGCTTCTATTTCCTCTTTATGAGTTCAAATGGAAGTATTGTGGAGTCCGCTGCCTTTTCTCCTGACAACTATTGCTGCTTTCTCTTCTTTTCAGAGAAGAGAATCTGCAAGTCTCTCCAAAAAGGCAAACAACACTTTCAACATTGTTGGAACAACCTACGCCATCAACGTAGCAAAAGACCAAGGTTTAACAACCATTTCTAAGAGTGCCGCTACCGGGGCATCGGCCAAACACTCCTATCTCCATAAAATGGATGATCCCTACACAGAAGCCAAGAAGTCTTACAACCGAGTCAGCAAAGTGGACAAGATATCGCGCATCATTTTCCCCATC
The DNA here is from genome assembly GCF_001891065.2 of Hippocampus comes. Taxonomy (NCBI): domain Eukaryota; kingdom Metazoa; phylum Chordata; class Actinopteri; order Syngnathiformes; family Syngnathidae; genus Hippocampus; species Hippocampus comes. The sequence goes on from NW_017805003.1 coordinate 374,099, forward strand.
CTTTTCTTCATCTTCAACTTGGGCTACTGGGCCACATACGTGAACAGGAAGCCGGCCATCATAGAGGCAAACAACCCCAACTGAATTTGATCCAAAATCAATCTTGAATGGGTTTGTCAAGGAAGGAGAAAGGTTTGATGGAAGCCATGAAAATCTTAACGTGTACGTGTGCGTGTGCGTATGCATACAGTGGTACCTAATTTGCGAGTGCCCTCACTTAAGAGGGGTTCCAGGTTGGAATGTGGCTTGGTTGATTTATGTTTTTGTTTGTTTATTTTGCTTTGTGTTGAGTGTCAAAATTTCCACGATATGTGAGCTTCAAACACACTGTCACTCAAGTGAAGTGGGAATTAAAAAAATAGAACATTTGAGGTACAGTAATGCCCGCAAAGCTTACATATGTGAGCAAGGGGGGAGGGGGGCACAGTCACTTTCTGTCATTTATTGAACATAAAAATTGAACATACAAATACAAAATGTCTCATTTTCAAAACTGACTCTGGCTCCTGACGTCACTCACGAGGCCGTTTCCCTTCAAGGCCGCATTCGACACACGAATACTGCAGTGCGTACAGTAATTACACTTCATAAAGCGAGTTTGTTTACTTGCCTTGTATTTTTATTATTTTATCCCATACGGGGGTTAATTAACGTGCTTTATTAATATCACGTTCAAAACAAAATGTGATTTTCATTTAAAATTCATGTCAAATACAAGATGCAAGTCAATTCAGGTGCAAGCTTGGTCACGGAATGTATTGAACTCATAAGTCAAGGTACCACTTTATATATGTGTATACACACACACACAATATATATATATATATATATATATACTGTATTATATAGAGTGTGTGTGTGTGTGTGTGTGTGTGTGTGTGTGTGTGTGTGTTTAATCTCATCAAATCCAATAGAGGAGCTGCCTTTACGAAGATAATCTTGCAATTGAGGGTGGTGGTTATGAAGATAATTGTGCAAAGGTTTGTAGTGGTGGCAACATGCTCAAATTGTTTCCCCCAATTTTGCTGCTGTAGACTGCAAATTTCCCCAGTGTGGGACAAATAAAGGTTATCTTATCTTATATCATTTCTCTCATGTATCTTAACTCATTCACTCCCAAAGACGTTTTTAAACGTCTTTTCAGACTTGGTCTAGAATTGGCTTTGAGAAAAAAAAAAAACATCTATTTTGCATCACAGCAAACAGTAATTGCCGACATGTTGGTGTGTGCTATCACCTCTGATGTTGTCAATTCAAATTGACCTAATTGCCTCCGACAAGCATGAAGGCTTTTAGTATGGTTCTGATTGTAATTTCTTGATGAGTTCGTTAGCGCCATTATGACCCCCCCAAAAAACCTGCACAAAATGTTCTGTTTTGTTTTATGGAGTGTTGCTACACAAACTCTACAGCATCATGAAACATTTTGATGCTGACCAGTTTTGTTTGAACAGTACTCAGTCAATATGTCATCGAATGGAGCCATCTTCTGGGGCATCCAGGAAAAAAAATGTCACTGCCCATTATTTGTACAGTGTCACGTCACTGCCATGAAGTGGGAATTCCCATCCTAACTACCAGAAATTAGCATGCTAACTAACATACGGGCATACTAGTAGATATCTCTGTAAAGGCAGCATTTTTAAGATTGAGAATTAACATTCCTGTGAGTGCACATTCTGTGTTTGTGTTGTGATATTTTGCTCGTCCATGAACACGTTGGGGCAAATGCTCACATGAAGCTACCTTGGCTGTTATTTTCACGATACCCTCTTTTACACAGTTCACTAATTTGCTGTTAATGTGTTTCCAAGAGAAAGAGGCACGATGCCAACAAAAAGGGAAGGAACAATACCTCTCGGTCTGTGTAAAATTCTACAAAGGACAAGTGGAATGAGTGGAAATATACAGTACGCAATCTAAAGCCCCCCCACTGGTGTGGCATCACGCTAGCTTTGTTCCGTTCCGTGTAAACAAGCAAAGCGGCGTTGCGGCAGACTCATTTCTACTGCGATGTTATGCAATCTCTGCGTCAAAGAGGTTGGTGTTACATTTGTTTTCTTCTCTCGTTTACAGTAGCTCTGGCCCTGTTTCCTGTTGTGAGTAACAAAGTAGTCCATCGCTGTATCTTGACTGCTTGTCATTTTGTAAAATAGTGAAAACTGTTTTCTCTTTCTCTGTTTTGCAAGCTCGTGGTTTCAGGTTGTCATCGTTGCGCCCCGGTGAAAACAGGAATTAATAACATGCATGCACATACGCTTAGATTATGCAGGGGATGCAATCGAAGACATCCAAGGAGTTGTTCTATGGTTGCTTAAGTGTGGTCTGGGAGCAGGGGGCAGCCCCAGTATAGTTCCATATAGGAACATCATTAATAATCTTCGGTGTCTGGCCTTCAACTCAAGCTGAATCTCATCAGAGCCAAAGTGGTATCATCCAGAATTGCTTTCGCATCCCATGCGGTAGCCCGTGCATTTTCACATCCAGTGGCTCTAGCTTGCTGATTATGGTTTTGGTTAAAAAGGGAGCCAAGTGCCTTGGTGAAAATACGGACAACATAAATGGGGTGGGGGGGATTATCTTTTTGTGCTTTTTTCACACATTCATAACAAAACGCCATCATTAGCTAAGACTGTAGCCCAGGGTTTTTTTTTCTGTTTGTCATAGAAATTAATACAATTGGGTGTTTTATACATTCAATGTATATTGAGAGCGAGAGAGGAAAAAATATTGAGTATATTTTTCCTTATAGTTTTACAAAATTTCATCTGCTTTGTCAGTGGTTACTTGTGTTTTTCTGCCAATCCAAAAAGCAATGTTTTTACTCATGCGAATTCTGTACTTGTTGAACAACGTTTCTTTTTTGTCATAGACAAGCGCTTGCCAAATATACAGATAAGGACTATAAATTTGTATCATAGTAGTGACGCCAGACCTAGTGGGGGAAAAATACACGGTAGATTGCTCATGTACTCCACTTTTTTTTGTTTCAACCAATAGAACTGAGCAGCAAAGTTGCCTTTATGTTGATACTAAACACATATTATGATCCACTATCAGTTTTTCTGGAAATGTTGCACCATGCTATATTTCAAGACATCTTTTGAAACAATTTTCAGGAGTGAATGAAAGAATAATTACAGTAGCAGCCTGTGCTATGCTCTCTCTTAAAGGAGTCTTACTGTCGCAAAAAAAAAAAAAAAACAACTACAGTGTCTCAGTTAAAACTTCATGCAATCTGTACATGTGTGTCCTCAAAATGCAGCCTCACCTAATGTTATATGCAGTATTCCGCTCAAGCAGCTCTTCGTGTCTGTGTTCTTGTGGTTCAGCCAATTTACTCGCCGCTGACCCACTCACAGCCCCCGAGACACCGTCATAAATGAAGAATGCATATTTATGTGATGTTCATTTACACCAACAAGGTTATGAAAGTGCTTTTACCCACATTTGCCAGCATGCAAATTTGATGAGTCTGCTTTACCTGCAGCTCGGTAACAAATGTAATCCCTTCATGAAAGTTCGTTCCTAGGTAGCGTCATTCAGAGCATATTTTAATAAGTGACTACAGGGTCAGCATAAATACAACATAGAAGATATTGTCAGACTACAGTGATCAATGGCTGACTTAGATTATTTACCAACATTTTTTTTTTTTTTTTTTGGTCACATCATGTTGTGTCAGGTGGCACTGGTTTCAGCAACTCCACCCCTGCAGGGATTTTAAATTATTTGACTGTGGTTAATTATGCATTGCGGAGGACTGAAATGAACCATTCCATCTCGGAGAGCAAGTGTCAAAAGTCTCTGTCCTCCAAGGGGATCACAGAAGCCTGTGAGTAGTAGTAGGAGTCTACGTATTCATTTCCAGACAAAACGGAGTCAAATAGAACAGCATAAAAAAATCATTGTAAACCACTTTTGCATCATGGGGGTGATTTAAGAAGCTGTTCAATATTCGGGAAATGCCTGGGAAATAAGTCATATGTGTCGAACATAATCAAGACTTGCATTCAATGATATATGACAGCCCGAGAAAAATAATATATGACAGGGATATACGGATCGACGCTTGTTAAACGTTGTCACCAAATGTGCATTTACATCCCACCCCCAGATGCTTATTAACATAAAAAGTAACAAATTGTGACTCTAACCACTGACAGCTGTATATATAGCTTTATGCATTCCTGATATTTTATGCAGTATTATTTCCACGGATATGAAGTGGCGTATCAAGAGACGTGTTCAGTTTGCGATGCACTTGTTGACCGAGCGTAACCTTCGTTATGATTGCAGTCTTAATGAGATCTAAAAGCAAACAACTGACCTCTACAAAGATTAGAGTTCCGCGTCATATGTACCTGGACCTTATTTGGCTTCGTAAGACGGGAAAAGGTGAGCGGTACCTCTCAAAAGGCGGGTGAATAAATTGAGAGAATTTATAGATCGACTGGGCAGGCAAAGAAAGATACCGAATGAGGACTTGGTTAATACTCTACATCACAGAATATTCAGGCAATCTCCAGATGCTGTACTATGCAAACATGCCCCCTGGGGATCACAACAGAAAGAGGATGGCATCGGAGCGATCTCATTTGACACGTGGTACATTTATAATGACAATGACATCACTTTCATTTTAAAACATGTGGAAGAATAACATCTTTTGACACCCACTGATGTGTGAAAATATCATTCTTTGGTAGGTTTTTTTGATGTACAGATGTTGAATTAGAGATCTCACTAGATTGTGCCAGTACACCAAAAGATGGGTTGGCAAATGTACCCTGATATCTGCAGTATGTATGTCTGTATGCAAACACACAATTATGACGTAATTTTGAATTGGTCCAACTGAATACTTTTTGTTTTTCCTCAGTACAGAATCCCAGATTAGCTTTTGCTGCAAATCGTGTTTGTCCATCTGTGCACTGTGTTGCAACACTCACTCAACATTTGATTTTTTTTTTTTACATCTTTTTGCACGCAGTACACGTTTGCTTTCGACCATGGACATGTTTAGCCCCCGAATTATTGTATTGATTAACATTGAAATGTCCAAACTGAACTGAGAGTCAGCGTTCGTGATCAACTGGATTCGACTGCACTGTTGACATGCTACTTTTGAGTTTGGTGTGTTTTGTCATGTTATTTTCCCAATAGGGCCAGAGTTAACTATAATGAAACCATGTCATTGCACCGAGACATATATGAAAAGTATATGAACATATAGAGATATTTATGCTATTTAGTGCCGCTTACGGGTTACACGACCTAACCTCTAAAATGTTGATGCAATTCCGTGGATGGGTAGCGCAAATACAGTATACAAATACAGTATATCAAATAACAATACCGGATAGCTGAGAAAAAAAAAATGTTGTGAATTTGTAGATATTGTGGACTCAATTCCAATAGTTTGTGAATATGGATATGTCACGTCATTTATTTTTGAATCGGATAACCGTAGCGCTGTCTCATGTTCAGCTCTGTAACACTGGGTGTTATAGTGTTTTTTTTATGACGTGCAGTAGATACGATTCACGAGTCTACTTACAAGATCGGTATCTTGTGTGCACTTTTTTTTTTCAACACTTAACTGTGAATTAGCAGCTGTTTGCAAGCAGAGTTGTACATGCTGTGTTCTCTCTCCTGCAATTCCACTGCATGTCTCTACGCATTGAGCGATATAAAGACTTCCTCCACAAAAGACAGCTCCAGGAACATACTGTGGTGGACTCTGTATTGCTGTTGGGAAGTGGCTCTGTCTATGTGCTCAGTGACTGGACTCTGTATGTTGACTTTTCTCGTTCATGTGCTTACTGTTATGAGATGTAGCAAATGGAAATTGAAATAAAAGGATGTTGTATTTTGTCTTGGAGAACCCCTTTTTTGGTCACTATGAACACTTTTGAGTCATGCGAAAGGTACAGTATATATTTTTTTCTGCTGTGCATCACGAGCATTTTACCACCTGACATCGATTAATTAAGGAAAACTATACAGTGTAAACTGAAAGCTTCCTACATGGAACACAATATGTAGTGTACATTTTTCATGAATAATATAAATCTTAAATTATTTATGGTGATTCCCTCATACACTTGTAAAATAGGAACAAGGTGTGCCCGTTATTAATCATGCTTTTACAAATGAAATCGTAATAGAAGCACAAACTAAAGGTGGCGCGAGATTTGATTTTCATGACTTCACACGATAAGATTTGATCACAAGCTGCTGCATTTTAAGTCAAAACTACATATTCTCGACACCTTTTCTGTGACAAGTATGGATGAAGTCAGGGCAAAAATTGGGCTTGGTCCCAGTTAATCACTCCGATATTGAGACATATGGAGGCACAGCTGTCACACTTCACACCCAAATTCACATCACTAACATCCATCCATCCATTTTCAACACCACTTAGCCTGAACAGGGTCGAGGGAGTCGCTGGAGCCTATCCCAGCTGATTTTGGACAGGAGGCAAGCTACTTCCTGAACTGGTCGCCAGTCAGTCGCAGGGCACATATAGAGAAAAATGACCATTCACAACCACACGCACACCGAGGGAGAACCGATCCCACGCTGCCTGCACACAAGTCAGGTCAGTGTACCACTACGCCATCAGCAACCACATCACTAATACTTCCCACTAAATACGAACTGAACCCATCAAGCAAGAGAACTACTGCACTGTGATGGACAGCATTCAAGTAAATGGCAAAAATAAATTAAACCTTTGTTGTCATTTTTTCACAGTAGAATGTTATAATTGTATTTTTTTCATTGCTCAGAGTACAGATGACTACTTTGTTCCAAAAGCAACTCATGAGCCAGGTCAGACCAGAGCGTGGACGTAAGAAAACTGACCTGATCGCTTACAAAAGACCAACAGCATAGGTTCAAGATCCAATTTCATCAACAAATTGGATTTGCCTGCAGAGTGGGGCGACGGGGGCGGGACGAGGCAAGCCAACAATAACAGCTAAAATTCAGAACACAACAAATCAGGATCGACAGGACTGAATGCCTGGCAAACAGGTGAAAATAATGAGACAGTGAGCTGCGTACAAATGAATGAAAATTGTGACGACAAATAGCCAATAGTCGTGATAAACCAAAAAGTGTCCCACTGTCATGGGCTCAATGACACGTGACTTTGAAGGAGAAGAAATGAATTGTACTATTTCAGTTAGCCAATGGAAGCGTAGTCAGACTGTACATGCTTGACATTTACCGTGTAATTTCCTGCAAGTAATGCACACCAGGGGGAAAATGTCAGTGAAACACAGTGCTTCTAAAATCACATTATACACAGCGACAAGACGTGCTATAACCGCAAATACTGCCTCCAAAGAGGCTGCAATCTCATCGAACGTCGTCAAGAAAAGTAATGGCATGACTCACACAGGAAATTCACATGAAGAGAGATGGCCGCTCTATCACTTTGTGAAGCGCAACAATGTGGCATCTACTTGAGCAAATGGGTAATAAGTACTAAGGAACAAGAAAAAAAAAAAAGTTAATGTTGTCAAATCATCACCGGAATGACTATATGAAGTAGGCATTCAAATATTAGTTTATGTCACACTTATCCTCCTTACTCGCATTCCGTCCCCCACTCATTTTTACCAGCTCATTGTTCTGAAGGTACCGATGCAGAAAAAAAGGGCTTGAAACTGGCCTGCGGGTTTGCCTTCTTCCAGGCTCGCATCAGAAAGCAGTGTATGTGAGAGTGAGCTAGTCGTTCTTCCAAAAAAAAGATTTGCATAGAACGACATGAAGACACACAGCAGACAAAAATGACAAAGAAGGCAACAAATCCGTGAATCAAAAATTTGTGCCCCTGACAAGTGGAAAAGGGAAATGCTCCTGAATCACATTCTTGTAAGTTGATTTGAGTAAATTCTGAACTTTGAATCGTATGACAGACAAGGAAACTGAAGTCTTAAATCTCAGTGGTCACCCTCAAATTGAGATAAATGTTCCTCTGATTTTGTTTATTGAAGAAAACTGGCATACTTCACTGCATTGCTATTAGCTCGGCAATGGGATTTTTTTTTAATTCTTCACTTCTTTCATGTCAAGAGGATGATATGTCAATGCAATAAACAGTCCTGTGGGGTAATCCAGTGCAAGAAATGAATACATTATTGTTGAGTAATAGTAGCAATAGTCGGAGTAGCAGTAGTTGGAAGAGTCGTGGCCTGTTGGCAGTTATTTACCACACCGGTTCTCTTTGTCCATGAGGTCTGTTTGAATTGATAACTTTTTTGTTTCATTTCCTATACCCCACCTCAAATGAAACAACTGTCTGGATTATCATTAAATTTAAAATAATTGTCTCATTGAAATTATTTAATTCTCTCAAACCTACTCGAACGCATGTTTGATGGCTTCCCATTATGTCTGCCTGGAATTGCCTCATAAAGTCATAACCATAAACCAGGGAAATAACTGGAGTGCAGGGATCATGCAGGAGATGACAAGTTCCCAATGAAAGTAATTGCTGGAAAATAATTACTTTGCACAGAGGGCCGGCAGTAAGCAGTGGCAAAGAGTTCAAACAAGAGAAGAGAACCGGGAGAAGTCCGAGGTGGGCAGTCACTTCAGAGAGGAATTTTAAATGAAAAATATGAATGTTAATACAACTGGCATTGTTTAGGTTGCGTTGACTAATGAAATGTATTGTTTAGTGTATTGTATACAGCACTCGATATTAGTACGTCAATCCACCAAATGCAGCTAAATTTCAGCAGTCGCAGCTCTACCGACTAGCCACTTCAAGCAGGTTGAATTTTATGTTCATATTTAATTCTAGTGTAAAAGGCTCAGCTAATCGATAAAATAATCGATTCTGAAAAGATTTGTTAGTGACAGCAACTACTTCATAACAAATTTCTTGGCTGGAGTTTGAAAGTTTCAGCCATGAGTATATACAGACTGGGATTTTAGTTGCCGGCACATTTTTAGCTCCTTGGGAAGGGAAAAAAATACACCTCTTCAATTGATAAATTGCATTTCACCCTACAGAAGCCATGTTGTTAATTAACTAATTAAATGAAGATGTTAAAAACATAAACTGCATCATGTTTGCTGTATGCTACAATGGCTCGTCAATGCTGCTGATATGAGATACAATGACACGTCTCTTCAAATTTCATTACAATCACTCACATTATATATATATATATATATATAATATATATAATGTGAGTGATTGTAATGAATATATATAAGATAAGATAAGAAAACCTTTATTAGTCTCGCAATGGAGAAATTCCCAATTCACAGCAGCAAAGTTATGAAATATATATATATATATATACACATACATATACATATTGTATACAGTATATATGCTGCCAAGACACAATTTAGCAGTGCCATGCCACAGAGGCTAGGCACGAGGTGGGTCCCACAAGGCCCACGTGTTGTCTGGGTTTTTGTCGGGTCAAGACGTGTTTATCAGGACTTGTTTCCTTGCCAACAAAACAGCCTGTTAGTCTGTTCACTGACAGTTTTAATTTTCATTTTTCTTTTCGGAACAGTGCGCATCTTTTTGACAATTTGCCAGGTGTCAGAGCCTAGATTATACAAAAATGGCACGTTCCATATTCACTGTTTAAAATTTTTAAACTACGACAACAGAGGAATAATTGAAGTGTGCCAATTTAAAGTTCTCTTGATGTTAAGTTTTGAACCATTCTGTTTTCGTCATTCGTGTGGGTTGGCATGTTGCACCATACAAGTTTAACAGGGCTGCAAGCAGACTGCCTAAGCAATTCATGAGTGATAGTGTACTTTTAAAGGTAGAAAAATATTTATTTGAGGTCATGTTTTGTTAAGCAGGTAACCATGTTGAATAACAAAATGTGTGTGTGTACTTAGCTATGGTTTATGCTGGTATGCTATGTATGTTTGCATTTTCACTTTTACCTGTTAAATTATTGGTGAGTTCTTAAAACTCGGCCTGATGACAGCACACTTGTTTGGCGAAAGGTCACCAGACGGGGCATCTGTATCTTCTGTCTCTAATAAAAGTAACATCACATGTTACAAGTAAAGTGAAACTTGCATCTGCATCAAGACTTTCAAAATAAAGCTTTACATTCCATGAGATGTATTTTGTTTGCATCTCATATACATGTAATTTGATGAAATCACGAATGGTTTTCTAATACATTTGCTAACAAAGTAGCAGTGGTAGTAGTACATACCTCTTCCATTTCCGGAAAACCCAAACGCAACACCCGTTGCGTTAGGAAAATAATTTATGCCCAAGATTTTGTCTCTCAGGCTAAAAACAAAAAAAAAAATCGACTCATGTCGAAGTCAGTTTTACACTTCTCAATCACATTAAGAAATGTAACAGATTACAACTCGATTACGATTTGAAACCGAGGGCACGGCACTGATTAACAGAGAGAGGGATTGAAGTTGCCTCGGGTTTACGTAATCATATTGCAAAAGGGCAATGAACGCTGCACAGCACGCCATGGTCAATGGGATTGTAGCTCAGTCTGAGAGCTAAAATTCAGGGTTTACTTTATTTACCATTGGTGGCTAAGCTAGCTCGCTACCTGCCGCTGATGATGTTGCTAACTCGGGCTCAGACTTTCTGAGAGCAAGTAAGCATGCTTGCTTCAAATAATGTCGACGCCATTTAAGGGAAGGTGAGGTGAATGAGGAGGCAGGCTTCCCGGTTATCCCGGCCGCACAACTATTAACCTTGATGTGATCAGCCGCCTCCTGCAGCTAGCTGGAAGTTTGTCATCCGCCCCAGGAGGAGGAGGAGGAGGAGGACTTGGGGGGTTCGACTAATTAGCTAGCTGAGACAGGGCAAGTACATGTCTTCCTCTCCACTTACTGCCAAAGAAAAATCTTGCAGTTCATGTTTCGCCAAGAAGTCAGTGTGACGTCTTTCATTCCGTCTTGTTCGTATCTTTTCCACCACGAGAAGAGGAATATGTCCAGGTATAACATATACAGCCTGTTAGACTGGGTCTACGGCGGGGTGGACCCGAAGTTTGAAGGCAACGGGGGCCCAGAATGTGCCGCCTTCCTCGCGCCCCAGCAGCGCATCAGTGAAAGTCTGGTGGTGCTCCTCATTTCCATAGTGGAGATTGGCGTGGCATTGAAGAAAATAAACATCTCCAAAGAGCTCAAAGTGGTGGGGAAAGAGTGCACAAGATCAAAGGAGGATAGCGTAGGCAAGAACTTGTTGCTTGTTGCACTCTGCATGACTTTTGGAGTAGAGGTGGGGTTCAAATTCGCGACCAAGACTGTGATCTACCTGCTCAATCCGTGCCATGTGGTGACCATGATCCAGGTAAGGATAACACTGCTGGTCAGTAGCTGACTTCTGTGATCAATGCATACTTACATTTACGTTCATGTAACACATAAAGTGTGCAGTGTGGTGGTGTCCAGTACTTGAATTCAATCACCCTACAGGTATTTTAATATTTGGTTACCTGATTTAGAAGACTGAGTATCACAAACACCCCTCCATATTATTCATTGCAAAGCCATATATAACTGTATTGTTGATTGATTTACCGAATGTTTTACCCTCTGTCGGAGTTCCTCCTTCCCCAGAGTGAAAGTTTCCACAAACTTCCCTTCTCATTGACATCGTTATGGTCTTTTGCAATTGCTCTTCTTTCTTTTTTTCCACTTCCTTGTGATTTACTGTAAATGGGACTCATTTGAGTCCTCTCAAAAAATTGTGATCATCAAACAACAATCCAGACTATCCCTCGACTGAAGTATTGTTTGTTTTGTAGGTGTTGGACAACATAACGTGGGGTGTAGTTTGTACCATCTTTGCCTTTGTATGTGGATAGCAATGATTCATAAAAGGATTATGCATCGGGTTTATATATTAAAAGTGGTAGGATTTTGTACTGCAAAAGGTAAATGTTGTCAGGCCTGTTCTCAAGCCAGCTGTTTTCTATGCACTGTTGCCATGAGAATGGTTTTCGTTGGTTCTACCTGACTGCCTGGCCTGAACCGTACATGATTGCATTTTGTTGTGAAAGGTCATGAATATAACACATTACAGTGGTAAATGAATAATGTGGTTATAATTTCATTGAAATCGCACATAGTGATTGATTGATAGTGTACAGTGATCAAATAGTCAAGAATGTTAGTAGGCTTTTAACTTTGAACAATGCGACATCATTGACCGGATCTGCAAAATAAGAAATTATAGCAAACACAATTTCGTTCACTCCAGGGACATTCTGTGCTGCCCATAATAATCCAAAATTTATCATCTTATAGAGTGACATTTTTTTCCCAATTTTTTTGGGGGGGTGGGGTTGTGTTGTTTATCTTGTATTTGGCAGATTTTTTTCCCCACTGTATTTCAGTGGACATCAATTCTACTCAAATTTTGGCTATTCGTGCATAGGGTAGAGGTCACATTAATTGTTGAAATCAGTTCTGGATGGATTTATTCTGTTTTTGTTTTTTTTTTTTGTTTTGTTTTTTGAATCATCAAAAACATTACATTTTGTGAGAGGTGTGTAGACTTTTTTTATATTCAGTCTAATAATTCAGCTACTAAAATGAAAACGTGAAGTATTCCCCTTTGTGCAAACCAGAGTTATGCTCTCTTTTCATTTTTCAGATTGTTTGGGGTGCAGAGCTTCACCATGTACAGGAACAGAAACCCAAGCATTTATATTTTAGCTGTAAAATTGGTTCGGGGGATGCTACTATTAAAGTTAATTGTATCTTTTATGCTACATCAACAGCGCCACGGATAGTTTGCCAACCCTCACGCTTGTGGACAAAACGTGGTCGAATTGTTTACTGGAGCTGCTGATGTTCATGCGCAGTCGTGATAGAGTTGGTTAATGGTTGCTGAGATGCTGATGGCTTTTTCCTGAGTCCTGCTCGTGACTTTTTTTCAAAGAAATGCCGGCGAAGTTGTACCATTTGGAATCTGACACAAACATTTATTATTGGGTGTTATTTATTTATTATAATGTTCAATTAATATTTCTTGAATATCTGAGGGCATGGATATATTTGACTCTCTGTTGCTCTTAAAAAAACAAATGTACATCATTTTATATGTTGGACAAAACGTGAGAATAGCCTCTCGGGAGAATATTCTATCAAGGTCATGTGATTCACAAGGTTAATATCAAGGTCAAAGTAGAGGTCAAAAGGTGACTAAAATATACACAATTCTTCTCAATGATAGCCAAATTGGAATCCTTGTTGAATTCCTTTTCCAACAATATCTGTTTGATGAAAATTGACCCGGTAGTGCCATAGAGCTCAGGCTTCAAAGGAAGGTGGCCACACCCCGATTTGCTAAAAATGTCAAAATGCGGCGGGCCATATCTTCCATACCCCGGCTCCGATTGACCTACAATTTGAGATTTCGTGTTGTGCCTTCGCTATCAACAAGTACTCTAAGTTTCATTCAAATCAAAATCTGCTTGGTTCAACTGGCTGTGTGATTTGGCATGCAACGACCCCTTGGGGATTGCGGAATTCCAGGACAAGACAATGAAGTTCAAGGGGATATGTGGTGGGAAATGTACTTTTTGATTGCTTTCACACAGATTGTTGGCTCAGTGGAGTGCGAGCCAATCTTTTGTGTGCCGCATATTTCTGAAAATGTCTCTGTGAGCAAAACCGCATGAAAGTCATTCCATTTGAGATTTTTTGTTTTCGGTTCTCAAAATTGTCGCATTGTGTTTGAACGCAGTGGTTTCCATGTATTAGAAAAATGAATAAAATAGCACCCACACATCAATGTTCAGTCAATCCAATGACTTCACTGCAAACAAATACCACATGTGGGATGTACCGGTATTCATCCTGACAAATCACATCCAAATATCACATTCACACCTGTGGACCATTTTGAATTTTCCACTGACCAACCATGTATGCTCTTTGGAGAAAGAGAACTGGGGCGAGCATGCAAACATCCACAAAGGCGTCCCGAAACCAAGATGCAAACACAGAACCCGTGAGACATGCTAACTAATCCGCCATGCTGCCTACTGACAAAACTTTACATGAAAATCCCTGACATCGATATTCTCGTCTAAGCATTTGTTTGACTTAGAAACGGTGTTATCCTGTGAGTGAACACACACACACACACTCACACACTCGAAGTCATTACAACTTCATGCGACAGCAGCCTCGTCGGGGATTAATACAAGCTATCACATGATCTCGATCTGTCTTTGCCGCACATCATTTGGAACAGGCAGATTAGCCTCATCCTTAAAAAAAAAAATACCACTTTATATAGCGTCTTAGTTCTTGATAAATGTGTCAGCAGTGACACATGAATCTTTAAGCAGTCAATTTGTGAGCAGACAGGCAAACATCTCTACTTAGCCGGGACCTTCTGACTGAGAATCAACTTGCGTAGTCATTTGCATGAAATCCATTTCAGAGTGTAATCTCTTGTGTGTATGCGGAAAGTGTGTGTGGGGGGGGGGGTGATGCCCTCCAGGCAAAACCCGCAAAATCCCAGACTTCCATTGGCATCATGCACTGTTAACATGTTGCTATCTCTTTTAAGAGCTGTGGTTGAAGTGATTCAAATTTCAATATCAGACTGAGCACGACCACTGAACAGTGAGCAAACTGACATACTGTATCACATCAGAGTGCATTAGTATGTCGATCCGTTTTAACATGTTTGACAACAGGTGAAGCTTTGACCTGCATTCCAAATCCCTTTTTTTTTCCAGCTCCACAGCACTTAATGATTTATTTCCACCTTTCCCGTTCTTGTGACTTTGTCACGCACACGTTACAAGCCATGTTGTCCTCGTCATCTGTTCCGCACTGATCGGAATGTGCCATGAGTGTGTAACTTTGTGTTTCTCTTCCATAGATCTTTCTACTGGCCTGCCCGCCATGTAAAACTGCAATGGTGGTGTTTAGGTGAGCTCACCGTGGAAACTCATGCAGATCACTCTGCTCAACGGGCCGAAGCACGAGGCCCCCCCCCCCCGGTTGCACAATCAATTGAAAGCCGATATAAGAGCTGCATCAAATGTTCTACTTTGACCAATGCGGAGTTAGCGATTAATGAATCGTCTCTCAACAGTCTCATGCAATTTCTAATTGAGATGGAAAAAGAGCGATTTTGACGCACGGTGTTAATTCATATAAACCAAATGAAGTGGCTGGTTTTTGCGGCCTGAAAATATCCAGCCACCCAAAAGGCCACGCTTGCATTGCCAAATGGCGTGGTTCTAATTTTGAATTGCTCCCCGACTACAATAGACAACACGAATGTCACCGGCACCCACCACGGTACAGAAACTGCGCAACTTGAGTTGCAAGCCCCTGTCGCTTGCTGTTCCGTCAGCTCTGCAGCTGAAGTGTGACGCTTCTCCACCCACCACACTGCAGCATGCCGCTTCGCTCTCAGACAACCGTCTCCCCCCCCCTGCAGCAAGATGAAAACCCAAATGCGGCCCCCGATCTATTGGACCTCATGTGCAAATGAGAACATGTGACACCCGTGGTTGGAGAGAAAAGTTGTTGGAATCGACACACACATTCAACCCCCCCCCCGGGGTTTGTGTTATTGTCTTAATGGTGGAGCTTATGCACACCCTTGACACATCCTCATTGAACCTGGAATGCGACCCGGGTTTGATCTCACAGCTTCATGTAAAAACGCGCTAACTATGGATGCAAATAATCCTGCATGCCTTCAAATCATTTGGTTTTCTACCGTTTCCTTGTATTATTGCAAATATGAGGATTTGCGTGTCAAAATTCATCCTATAGATGCAAATTAGAACTAAGTCTTAGTTCCCCAATTTTTTTTTTTTTTTTTCATTTTCAAGTTAGGCCGTGCATCTCTAGATCACACCGTGTCTGCATACAGGCAGGATGCTTGTTTTAACCGCATGGTGAGTGAGACAAAAGGCTAACTTCAGGCTTACACACACACACACACACACACACATCCAATACATTACTACTTGTTAATCGATAGCTCCAAAGAACACGAATAATCACCATCATCATCGCGATGGCAATTTAAGCACATGGCTGGACCAAGTAGAATCAACTGCCCCCCACCCACTCATACAGGCTGCATGAATCTGAACTGCTCAACTCAAACGTGATGCTGTGACGGGTGCAATGCAGAAATAGATTTGCAGAAGTGGTAGACGGGGTCGGTGAGTGTGCAAGCTGTGGTCGGATCTCATGGCGTCTGAAATCTGCGCAGTTCATTAATGAGCACCCGAGAATGTAATCGTGCAAGCCGATTGTCATGATTGCTTGTGTGTTTTTCTAGGCTGCAGGTCCATATGTTGAATGGCGCTCTCTTGGCTTTAATGTTCCCTGTGGTCAACACCAGGCTGGTAAGCAACCATTAAGCTCAGGCAAGATTATATACAGTATATCTGAATATATATATTTTTGCTTTTCCATGGTAACCACGACCATTGTAAATGGTGTGGGGGGATAATCAAAATTACGTCATTCTTTTCTCACAGCCCCCAGGGATGAGAACCAAAGTTTCTATACTACTTCGTCCTTAAGTGTGAGGCAAACACGTCTTGATACCATTATGCCAGCCTTTGTTTGTTCCTACTTCTGTCCCTAAATGCGTTCGATTGGGCATAGCGTAGTGGCGCTCCCTTTTCTATGGCGGCAACATAACCCGAATTTGTATATTAGTAGTAAGGCACCGTGGTCTTAGCGCAGACTTATGCTTACACAGTATAAAAGTCATAATCAGAATAAGAATAATTAGTAACACCTAGGATTCATTTTAATAGAAAATGAGTGAAAGACAAAAAAAGTCCATTATGGGGCGCTATGGCTCAGGTGGTTGAGTGGTCGTCTCCCAGCTCAAAGGTTTTGGGTCCGAACCTGAACCCCCGTGACCAATTCACAAAGATATCATGATTCCCAAAACCTTGAAAATGAGTGACCAATTTTGCAGTGATAGAAAACACGCGAAAAATGAGAAAAGCAGTCAAATGTCCCGGAAAAACTCCAAGTTGTGATTGATTCTCTGCTAGGTGGGTGAACACAAACGGGTTGAACAGAAATGTCTCTTTTCAGCTGCCGCAAATAGGCAACATTGAGCTATGGTGGTGTTTCGCATCATCTGTGCTTCTCGCCGACACAGTGTCCCATGTGACACAACCAGCCAATCAAATTGCATCTTCCCTTTGAAGAGTTCTACTGCCCAGTGTTTCCATATGACCTGTTTGCTCGATTTACCGACTTTACAGTCCCAAGTAAGGATTTAGTTTCTCCAAAGAAGCTACGGAACTGGCAACTTTCAGTTCAAGGGTCTTGCTGTTGCACTCGATATCAAGTGTGAAGTTTGTCTCCTCCTCTATTATCTGGTCTGTTGAGCGACAGAAAGCTGTAGTGGGCGTGCCGTCACTTTTGTCTGCGGGCTCTGAGGTGAAATCCATCTCTGGTTTCGGTAGAGCTGCAGCGACCATGACAACGGCTTCGTGATAGTGACGGGAAACAGTAGATGGATTGGGTCACATTTCACTCAGTATTTCATCTTTCATCGTCCGACAGCAGAACCAGAAAATATGTGAATGGGGGTGGGGGGGGGGGCGATTCAGCTCTGTTAAAATACTAGTATGTGCACAGAGAGCACAGCTCCGACTTTTTGTGCAGGTTTTAGCTCGTTTTAAGGCCCTGGGTCAGTCATATTTTCAAACCCCCGGGCTGTGGCGGCGCCATGATTGCTACCGTGGGCTTTGACCTCTCTCCAACCCATGGGCAGCTCATGAGTCAGTAAGCCGTATTCCAGTGTCTTGATTTACTTAGCATTTAAAGTCATTTAGATGTCAACTTCCAAATTAGATCTTATAATTGTGTTGTGGCGTTTGCGAAAGAGTCGTTCTTTTGAATGGTTCTTTTGGTGTGAACAATGACAAACATCCATCGGTGTGAGCTACAGCTGCTTTAGCTTTGTTGCAGGCTGCTGTATCATGGCAGACGATGACATAAAACATTCCGCGGCATCGTTTCTCCTCGCTGACATTTGTGAGTTCTCCTCTCTGTTGTCTCCTCAGCTGCCATTTGAAAAGGAGATTTACTACATTCAGCACTCCATGCTGTATCTGGTGCCGCTTTACCTTTTCAGGAAAGGAGGTAAGGTGTTGACCTCCGCTTGCATCCTCCCTTCATTGACGCCAGACTTTTTTTTTTTTTTTTCCTCCCTCTCTCTCCTTTGACGTCAGTGCCTGCATCGCTTGTGTCAGTTCAACTGTGGTAGCTGTTCCTCTCCGTGTGCCTTGTTTATGTCTCTCTTGACCGCCTCCTATAAAGGTTACCATCCTACTTAGGAACAAATGTTTTCGGGCTTCACGCAACATTAATAAGATGCCCGGAAGAATCGCTTTACCATTTGCAGTGGTGAGAGCTACTTGGGAGTTTCTCCTTGGCGCCTTTATTTTTCCCTTAATTAACCTTTAGGGAAGCTCAAGCAACATGGAGGCCTCTCTGTATCGAGCGGGAGAACTTCATTGCGCACCTTACTAACGGCAGCTTTTTGTGTCATCTAAACTGGCGGTGGGAAACTTTTTGTCTAGATGGCACCACCAGGGATTTACACTTGTTCATGTGAAAGTGATTTTAGAAGTGCTGTGTTGGCCAGTTACATCAAGGCTTGTGAACAGCGCAGAATTTTTTACAGTGTACTTAATTACGCTAATGCCCTTCCGTGTGGGGAAAGGAGAGACACAGTCACTGACGCCCTTTTCAGCCATGGAGTCACTAAAAATTACAGTGACCCCACTCGTGCAGGATTAGCTGTCGGACAGAGATCTCGCACAGACACAAGTACACATTGCAACCAGGTTTAATCGTTCAGGCCGCAAATCTTCTTTCGAAGTTGGCAATTTGGAAATCAAGGGATGGAAAGCGAGACCAGCCTAAGCTTCATTTCAGACATTTTAATTGTGATGCAGCTAACATTAGTAGCAGTATTTTTAAATCTTGCACAAAAGACATGCGGAATTTAAAAAAAACTAAAACAAATATTAAATCCAATAAAATACTAAGCTAAAGCAAAGCATTTTGGGGGGGGGGAATCAAAACTGACTGGATGTACAGGTATAAGAGCTATTGTCTAATTCAAAAAGCTTTTTGACAATAAGTTTGTTGTGATTGCAATCATTTAAAAAAGTGCACTGAATCATACAGAGATGGGTCTGTAATATTTTGGCTCCCTTCTTTATATTCTACAAAGCCTTTAAAGTCACTCTTGGTTGTGTGTGAACTGTTTTCTAGTACAGTACAATGAAACAATGATGTGTTGTTGTTGTTTTTTAAGCCAATGGCATATGATACCTTGTACTTGCTACCCTTTATTTTGTAATGCAATAAAACTAACAGGAATAGCCAGTTTTACAACATATCCTCTCACTGCTACTTCAGTGTGTTGTATGGAATAAAAACTGGCTGAAGATGGACAAATATGTTTTTTTTTCCTCGCTGCTTCACAAACATGTCTCATCCTGCCATGATGAATTCATTTCTACCCTCCAAACACAAATTAATTTTTTTAATATATGTGTTTCTCTTCATAGGTGTGTACAAGCCCGAGCCCCTGGGGGACATATGGTGGGCGCTGTTGTCCACAGGCATCCTCTTCCTCTATCACTTCCTCTTCTTACAAGTTCTTGGCCTGGTAAGAGGGCGACCCCTGCTGGTCGACTGTGATAGTTCATGGTCGGCTCTCGTTCTTATATCTGTCCTGTTGTGCGTGTGACCCGGGTCATTGCTTGGTTGAGGGGGGGGATAATGTCACCATACAAATGAGATTATTATTTATTCAAAGTAATTCATCATAGAGACCTTCGCTGAGCTGTTTTCATCCTAATATGTGATCTAAACTGCACCTCTGGGAACCTAATAAGAAATAATTTTTGCATACAATGGCTGGGGGATAGAACAATGCCCTCAGGGGAATTGATCCTACTCAAATCGTGGACAGTGTTTGCTTTCCAATTATTTCACAAAGCGTGGGCAACGTATCAAAAGGTTCAAGCTGTGTGGGTGTAATGGTTCAAGGCGCTATACATTTTTGAATGAATCTTCATGTATGTGACTAAGCACTGGTACTTAAAAAAATATATAAAAAGAAAAAAAATCAAGTACGCTTCAGAAAATAGTTTCGAATCATTAAATATTTGCATGATGTGCATTTTTATATCTAAAGGCTCCACTTTATTTACAAAAAAAAAAGAACATTAAGCTCATGTATGTGATGTCGTGGGAATTTAACATTTAACAGTGTTCATTTATATCTTATCATTAACTGGTAACTTGTATCACACATCCTGCTACTGTAAGTGTTGCAATGCAAGTTCGTGGCTGTGCTAGCTTGTGCGTCAAGAGTTTAACCCCCTCCCAGGAAGAAAAAAAAAATGGTATAAGTCGCTCCATCACAGATCTGTCAATGGTGTTTCTCCATCAATTGTAGCCGAAATAAATCTCGTTGTGCAAAGACGTCCGTTGTCTTGGTTTCCCTGGACAAGACAGTAACAGCAACATTATAACCAGTTGAAGAGAATTTACCCGAGAGCACTTTGGCATCATGTCCCAACCTGTCTTTGCTCCCCCAGGTCACAGAGGTGAACCTCAACAACATGCTATGCCCGGCTGTGTCTGATCCCTTTTACGGACCTTGGTACCGTGTGTGGGCAGCGGGCCACCAGACCCTCCTGACGCTCATCCACGGGAAGGTTCTGACACTGCTCTCGCAACACACGGTTCCCATATGCAGACACCTCCTGGATACGCTGCGGCTGCGCAGCAAGAAAGTCGATTGAACCACCGATACATGCGAGCCTTTCACTCTCAATGCCTTTTATGTTGCTTTTAGTCCCCATTTTAGTACATCTTTTACAGCGTGTTTTACTGTACTCGATCCCACGTGTCGTCCAAATGTACGCAACTTGCACGCACGAAGTTATATGGGTATTTTAGGGCTGGTCATTGGGTGGGCTGGTCCTCAGTCCGCTTGATATCTTGAATCATTTTTCCAGAAAAATGCAGGAGATCAAGTTTTTTTCTGATGCTGCCTTTTTTTGGGGGGGGGGGGCACCACTTATCTGCTGTTGTCATTCTTCAAGTGGTGAATGTGCAAAAGTCGTGTTAGTTAATGTATCTGCCATTTTATTTGTATCGAGTGTATTTGTTGTGCGCTGTAAATGTGAATAAGTCATTACCTGGGTATAGTGGGAGGATGGCCATCAATGATCTGTCAGGGTCGTCATCACTGACGCCACCGTGTTTATGTTGAACGGAAGAAGGGAAAAACATTTTTGTAAGTCAACGTACATTTTTTCCCTTCCCCATCGGCCATCAAGTTAAGTGATGATAAGGGAATATCAAGTGTATTATTTCAACACTGTGCTGACTGGAGTTTAGAAGGAGCTTGATCAAAAATGTAAGCGCCATGTTCAAGGTCATTGGGTGCACTCAAACTTGTGTTGTAAATTAATGTCTAATTCAAAAACATTAGGACCACAAAAAAAAAAAATCAATTGTGCTGTTTTTGTTTGAGATTCTACTAAATTCCAGTGCAAACATTCAGTCGACGTTGAGATGAATGAGGAACGGTCGGATTATTCTGGGATGTCCTCTGCCGAGGAAGTTGTGCTCTTTTGGTTGATTTTTTGACACGTTTGTCGAGAGAAGAAAAACTGCAGTCATGCCTTGTGAAACTTGAATAGCGCGTTGCTCGATGCTCCTGTTAACATTCGCAAGGAACTGTCAGACACTCCGCCAACAAACCCCAATTATCTGATAATCTGCATGAGGTCACTTTGGGTAATTTATTGACGATGGAAAGAAAGTATTAATATTTCATCAGTCACGTTGTGTATCATTTCAAGTGTGTGTGTATGCGTGTGTGGGATACATCATTGTAGCATATAATACAGTCCACATATATTGTACTTCAATGTCAAGAAGGGATGCTTTTCTACTCTTAAGGGATTATGTTGGTTCTTAATTAAAGTTTTTTTTTCAGTTGCTCAATGTCTTTGTAATGGTCTCTTCCGGTCCAAATTCCACATCACGCGTTTTAATTGTTCCCATTTTTGAGAGTTAACATTTTACACTGAAATAGTAACTATCTTGTGGTGCAAAAAAAAAAAGTGAAAAAATTGGCTAGATTTTCATAAAAATCGGCACGTTTGTAGCTTCATTTTTGATCACTCATCCTTTTTCAGGGTCATGGTGACACCTCGGTGAGGGTGAGAGGCTGCTTACGCTGCATCATAGTAAAATTTGGGGGGGGAGGGGTCCCACCCCCTCACATAAACATGCAACATCTGTGCTGAAAAACAACAAAACACACTCGAGTTGACTTTTTATTGAATAAATGATTTTAAAATGTAACAGTTTAAAACTACATTTTCTTCACATCCACTGCTTACATACTCAGATAACCCATCTATGTATATATTCTTTCACCCACCCCACCACAGTTGCATTTTTGTTTGTGTTTTTGTTTTTTAGAAATGTTGCTTGTGTTTTGTATTGGTTTTGCTTTTTTTTTTCCTGTTGGGGTCTTACTATCTTGATAAAAACGCCCATTTCAAGTCTTACCACACTAACAGCAATTCAAGGAGAGGAAAGCTCTAGTTCTACAGGGGGTGTTTTTTTTTTTGTTTTTTTTAGCTTTCCCGACTCTTTTTTTTTTTTCTCCATCAACATTTTCAAGTTACTAAAGCAGAGTAAAAACAAGATTCCAAAATCAAAATGACAAGAAATTAACATTGGTATGAGGAGTTACGCCAGGCAACCCTCCCAGCCCGTCAGGCCACTGGAACTAAAAAAGTTCATTTTGTACAGTGACACACCTTTGAAGTCAAGTGTCTCAAAAATTCATAACATAGAAAACCACTCAAATAATTTTGAAACTAGATTCAAAATATTCTTTTGAAAAGAACTTTTGATGTACAAAAACAGTCACTTTGTTTTTTTTTAAATCTCATAGTAAAAAGTTTCAAACAAGTTTATTGTAGTTCTTATTTCATTTGTCATTATTGATTTTTTTTTCTCTAACTACTCATCTACTGTATCAGTGCGATTGTACACCAGTGCAGCTACTGGGTCCAGAGTAAAGAAAACAGGGGTTTTCATTTTTCATGGCATAAAAATAAGAAAAAAAATCCATCTTTTATACAAAGTATAACTGCTGGTCTTGTGGGGGGGAAAAAAACATTTATAAACCCATAAAGCTACGAGGCACACCATGGGAGTTTCATTTTTTTTTTGAATTAGAGCAATAACAACAACAAACAAAAGTAGAAAGTAACACATTTGCAACCATTTTAGACCATCCTTGATGCCATGAACGGCTTCAGAAATATTTTCAATGATAAGTCATTGAAACATAGGGTTGCTTAACAAGTCCAGACAATTGAGCGATCGATACTCACACGCACAGACACACAAACGAATGTTTTTTGTCAACTGCAGATGTCTTTTTTTTTTTTTTGGAAGGACAGGAAGTCAGGCTTGAAGAGCAGCATTTTGGACATGGCCGCTAGCATCTTTGGTTCAGTCAAACAGAACATGAACTTCAGCATTGCGCTGAAAAACAACAAGCCGAACTCTGAAGCCTCCCTGGGGAGCCGACGCACACACCTGCTACACCAAACTACGAGAAGGAAAAAAAAAAAGTCCAATATCCAATGAGGTATCAATGCTTTGAAATTGTTCAACAGTACACAAGCATTGTGTCAAATGCAAAACTCGCTTGGGCCTTCCGGTTGGGTTTGAATATTTGGACTTGTCATTTCACAAACGATTCAGCAGCTAGAGCAGGGGTGTCAAACTCATTTGACATTGTGGGCCACATACGGCCTCGGTAGACGTCAAGTGGGCCGGACAGTTAAAATTAGACCATACTCTGCTATGAATAACCGAAATATCATGTATTTCCTTTGTTGGCAAAAGCTTGTCGCTTCTCAGGATACACCAGTTGAGCCGCCTTCATCATGCATCGTTTCACAAAGTCACCGTCGGAATACGGCTTTGATGCTAATGCTATTTCGCTAGCAATTCGGTAGCTGGCTTTTACTGCTGTGTTGGGTCTGTCTCAGTGACCGACTTGAGACTGCTCGTGTCTTCTCCTCTGATCAAAACAGGGTTCCCTCTAGTGGATGATCCATGAATTGCAGCTTATGAAAAATATTCATTCCGTGTCTTATGTATTTTTTTTTTCACTTTTAAATTATCCTGCGGGCCTGATCGAACCTCGTTGGGGGCCGGTTCCGGCCCGCGGGCCGTATGTTTGACACCCCTGGGCTAGAGAATAACAGGATGTGCTCAAGAGTTGTTGGGTTGTTTTTTTTTTTTTTCTCTTGTAAAAGCAACATCCAACCTACTGCAAGTGGCAAACGACGCATCAACATGTGAACAGACTACATACACCATGAGGTTGGGCCATGGCGTGTTTACGGGTGGGTAAAAAGAGGTGGCTAACGTGTGACTTCTTGTCCTTTCAAACCTGCACGGATGTTGACATTGGTAGGGACAACGTACGAAAAAAAAACAAAAAAAAACGCCTGTTGAACAGATCTGCATATTTCAAGGAGAGTAAAGGTAACACATGTAAGATTCTCTCACAACAGATCTCAGTTGAATGCTCACATTACATTCTGTAGTCTGCTGCTGGGAGTCATCCCGCTTCATTTATGTGAAGGAATATCCGTTTTTCCCATAGGGAACTCATCCCAATAGTTACCCACAATGGATTTGATGAAAGCAGGGGCTACGTTTTTTTTTTTCCTTCAATGTTAAAATGTGCCGCATTTCGCAGCCATGTACGGAAGAGAAAATCTTACATGTAACATCTTTTTTTTTTTTTTTGATGATATGATGGATGAGTCCGCATGACCAGTCACAAGCTGTGACCACCCCAATATGAGGTCTGATAGCACCATATTTGTCTATTAATGCTCTTAATGGTTCATAAGAGTGTCCAAGCATAATATATACTGTATATCATGGAGAAAACCATAGGTCTCATACTCATACATACATGCAACTTAACACATTGCATGTGTACAAAGACATATATGTTTAAAGAGCATGGTCAATTTGGTTTTGCAGCAGATCATTTCTGGTTGTGCCGTGATCAAATGGAGCAGGAGATTGATGCTCGGTTCAAACTATTGGCTGCTCTTCCCATTCTTTGACTTTCCAAAGTGGGTGGAGCGCGGTGGGAAGTGTTCAAGCGGCGATGGACAACGACAAACCATCGACCAATCCAGAGGTGCCATGATTGGAACGAGCAAAGTCCGAACCCCAAATGACAACAAGAACCGAGCATCCTCTCCTGGTCCATTCGTTGTTAACGCATTCATTTAAGGCAACACAACTTTAAAACGTCATTTCAGGTGAGCTGTGGATGGGGAGTGCCAAAAGCCCTTGACGTTTTTGCATAAAGAAAAAAAGTGACGAATCTGCCAGTTGGTCAAGGCTGTTACAAAAGATGTTGGTCAAGTAACAAGAACCTCTCAAAAAAAAAAAAATCCAGTCGGTCAAACCAAATCAGTCTGCAATGTGACACTAAAGCCCCAGTGGGTGCGCATGTGTGTGGACGTGACTCGCAAAAACAACAGTTTGACAGGAAAAGTGTTCTTGGGACTTAATTGACTCCAAGACCCCGTTGCAGACATTCTGTTCACTCCAATTCTGTTGTATTTACACAGCTGACAAAATGAAGCGTTTCCTATGTAGAATGTAAATGACACCTCTCAAAATTAGCTTTTGGATATGTCATATTTAGAACGGCGCATCTTGAATGGGGAGACGAGGTTTCTTCCGGTACACATAGACAACATACAAGACATGAGAATGAATAGTGAATGCTTGATGGAGAGTATATGGCTTTAAAGTTTCCCTGTCACGTGGCTCCCTAGCAGTAGACCACTTGCGCCATTTGAGAAGACGAAAAAAATTATTTACCGCGCATATCCTTCCTTGACCGATGTAGAACCACAAAATATATGTACAGTGATGGGGAGGTCAACCTCAAACTACCGAATAACAATTTGAAATCCAATACCTAATTCACTTCACTGTTTCTTCACTTCGGGGGGCTAAAAATCAATGTCGATATCCACGCACAAATCCATAAACAAAAACTGAGAGCTTAAGCAATGAATGCAGCCCAAACGTTACTCAGAGGGCATCACTATCATGTCCTGTAGTTGACGCATTTGGCATATAAACAGGCCAAAGCATCATTTCTTGACTAAACTGCCAGTCTACAAAGCCAACACAACCTCAGCATCAGTCTTTTGCCCCCCCGTCCCTTTTTTTTTTTTTTTTTTTTGAGAGGGATCAAAGTAAAGACAACACAGCCGTTGAGAATAATAATTGCCCCTGCTACATGATTGGTATAAAGTTAGGAAAAGAAAAGATTAAATGTAAAATACTCGCAAAGCCCGAACAATTTCATAAGCAGGGTTAATCCACTGAAAGAGACGTCCTTCCATCCACAGAATCAAACACCTATTTAGGTTTGCTGAGCAGACATGATAATCAAGGTTATAATGTTAAGAATACAAATGAAGGGCCTTTGTATGCTGCAAAAACCACAGGGCAAGAAAAACAACAAAAGGAGCTGATTTTTCTTGCCGTAATCAATTGATGCTTTGTAGCAGACCGTTGCCAGGTCGACGTCTTGGGAGACAGCCAGCATGGCAACGGAAACTATCATCATAAAATGGTACAGTAGTAGAAATAGCTAGACCAGGAGGGGGCGGGCTCTCCTGGGAAAAGGTCTGCGGAGAGGTCCAATGATTGGTCATGCGGCTCGCTGTCAGGAATAATGGTTGTAGGGTGGAAGAGGGTGCCCGATGCCATTCTGGTAATGATGATGTTGGCGGTGGGCTATGTATTCCGCATAGCCCATTGTCATCTTCTCGCTACGGTACCTAAGAAGGGGAAAAGACGTACTTTCAGAACAACTTCTTTGAGTGACTTTATTCTTTCACGTTACAAAAACAAGCATGACTTTTTATGGGAATACATCTGTGATGTGGCATGCATTTTGTCATCTCGTATCAACAGGCGGGAGGAGGTAAGACATATTGGGGATATGAGGCAACGCTCCTCCGTCTTCTCATTTCACGGAGACACCCACTAAAGGTGATGTCACGTAATTTTCCGTGCATGGTAAATTAACCATCTGCGTGGCGGAATTGCTACAACCACAAATGTTCACTTTATGTTTCAAGTGGGATTCAAATCAAATCTAAAGATCACAACTCTGAATCAAAACAACTTTGCAGATTCACGGATGACGTCAGTAGTCTCCCCAGAACTCTCTCAACGAAGTCATGAAAGCCAGACTCATCACTGACACAGCAGTATATGAGGTGGGAGGGGAGGCTGGCTCACTTGCATGAGTCAAAAGTACGCCCCCACCTAAACAGGCTCATTCCAGGAGGACAAAAAATAGGGTGTGGAAAGCGTGCCATTATCTTTTGACTGTTGTGGTATTTTGACAGAAGCGTGTCACAGATGTGTCCAGACACCCAGTAACTGTTTGTAACCTGTGTAGGGAAGCGGATGTCCCCTTTACTGTCCATGCTGGTAATCTGACGTGAGCTTACCTGGTTAACTTAATGGTCTTCCTGAAATCATTTGTGATGGGAGCTTTGTAACCTCCCTTTCGTAGTAAGGAATCTATGGTTTGAATGTGGTCCCAACCTACGGGAGAAAATTGCTTCGGTCCATGAATAAGAGGCACACAGGCATGATATTTATCCATGATCCCAAGTATGTTAAGTGACTTCAATTTTTCATTCAGGTTTCCATCGACACTTAATTCCACTGAATGTGTATTTTGATCGTTTGTTAATCTTACATGATATACAGAGTGAGAAAATTGTTGGTACACCTCTGGTAATGACATTTAAAAATAACTGGTCACATTCATTTACTGAAACAGTAACTACTTGCCACCCTTTAAATTGGCAAAAAGGCAAATTGACTGATTCAAAGTTTGAAGACACGAGTGATGCTGATGAGAGGACACGCCGTAATTTAACACGTCCCTATGGTCAAATTATTTTCAACCTTTTCTAGTGGCACCATCGTTGTTGTTCGGGCCTTTTTCATTAGTTTGTGTTTTGAGAATGATTCTGTTGCGTATGTTTCAAAAGCCTGACTTTCGTTAGTTAATTTTCAGGAAATTTGTATTTTACTTGTGTCAGTTTCAAGAAATTTTAGAAACCATTGGAGGTTTTTCCTTTCATTAATAGAGAGGGGTACCAAGATTTCCACGTGTATACTATATGTATGCCACCAGTGTTGACAATTTAGCCACCTTACAGACCTAAAAGAGTAATCATCTTCAAAAAATACACAGTACATTTTGTCACATTTTTTTATGACAAGAAATTGAAGAGCTTATAACAAGAAACAAAAAAAAATCTTACCTTGCTCCTTTGCAACCTCTGGCAGGTAGGTGGCGGTGCGCTTTGATCCTTTCTCATTGAAAAACTCTATCCTAATACCGTGAACACCCACCTATGAAGACAACACAGACATCAGTTTTGAAAACTGTTTTTTGACAGAATCCATTCAAAAATGACAGTGGGAATCATATTGCCATACTCACAAATACTGTGGCACTCACCTCCCAGTCAAGGTAATCACCGACGTCTTCAAAGTTGGTGAGAAGTGACACTGAGCAGAAGAGGCGAGGCAGCTCATCCCTTGTCATGGGGGGGAAGCGGCTGTCTTTAAGGGCACTGCAGTCAAAATAAAAAATAAAACAAAGAAAACACCATGGGCATCCAACAGATTCACATTTTGATCACATCTCTCCATTTTACTCCCAAGGGATCGTCAACACAGTTTGTTATCTAAAAACTTAAGTAGGGTGTGGTCACACAGCATTGGAAATCTGGACACAATCCCAGCAGGCCGAAATGGAGACTGGAGCTATGTGTTTGGAAAATCAGATGACCTAGATCGGTGACTGAAAGTGGAGAAATTACAAACAGTGCGTTCATAGACGCAAAGACAATTTAAAAATATATATTGTCCTAATACATAAACCCAGCAAACTAACAAAAGGCACATTTTGATTCATCTGCACTATGGAATCGACTGCAATTTTCGAGTTATACCATGTCTGGAACATGAATACTGAGTATGCTCCCAGAGATCACATGGGGGGGGGGGGGTTTGAAGGGCAGCTCTTACCACATGATTTCCCGATTCGAGCAGATCATGATGAGATTCACTTTGTTTGTTGGTGATTCTGTCTTGTGGCGGTTTGGTGGAGATAACGCTAGAACACTATAACGAGTACCCAAATCTTCATATCAACGAAAGACAATAAAAATACGGCCTGGTGAGAGTGGTGAGCACTGCTGCCTTGTGACAAGGTCGCCGGTTTGCTTCAAACTTGACTCACTCAAAAAAAATAAATCTAGTTCCCCCCCACTGACTTTAAAAAAAAAAAAAAAACGGTGATGTCAATAACAAGTGCTTTACCTATACAAAGAACGCACTTCTCATTTTAATAAATAAAAGAGGAGCTTTCTGTCCAATTCACAATATTTCATGATACAGCACAAAGTACGGTTTTTCGCTGTCGACAGGGATTTGAGGGCGCCAAGAATTTTCTCGGCATGAACACCGCAACATGTACAGTAATGAACAATTGCAATTGTCATATTGTGGCTTTATGACATTCTACTTTTTACATTCAATAATTACCAAAAATGACTTCGAACAACCGATAGCGACATTCGCTAATATGACTCACCTGGTAAGGGTGTACTCCCTGAGTCCTGAGTGCAGATTCATGGCAGAAAATGTACCTATACAACCCCTCAACCGCTTGTCTCTGCCTATTTTCCATGTGACAAACAGCGGGCTGAAAAACAAAATGAACAGTATTCATGCATTTAAATGGGGATTTTTATACTTTTGGGGGACAAAAGAACAGATCACTGGCCCGTAAAAAGATCTGTTGAAATCACAGTGCTCATTTAAAAAAAAAGGGCGGACTGAGAAACAATTTGCACTTGTTTGGGTCGTTTTCTGTGAATGAAATATGTAAAAGCAACTGTGAAAATGTAGAGTGAATGAACCAACGCCGCTGGTATATCCAAGCGTGCACATCTGACTTCATGTGACTGAATGAATAGAGAATGCCGTGCCACAAATGCTCATCGTGTGTTATTCCGGAAGAACGATAACTCTGATCGAGGACTGCTTGTGCTTTAAACAATCGATTCGCTTCACAGTCAATGGCACAACCCACAGTGAATTGCACACTTTAAACTTTAAAATACTGTAAGATTTACTGGCACATGCCAAATTTGATTCAGCAAATGCTCGTGTGTCATACTTGGCTGCCGCCACAATTTTCCATAAAATGAGCCAACAACCGAATGTTAATTTGAAACTCGGCGTCATCGCACTTTCATGGTCATGTCTTACAGGTTGACCCTGTCCTCATAAAAACAAACTGGATCCATGAAATTGAATTTTATTCACACTAGGTGAGATCCTTGACTGCTGACCGACAAGTACCGGTACTTACAATCAGAACACAGAATTCAGTCATTCATGACAAAACATCTAAAGCCCAAACCACACAATGACGCACTTAACATGATTACACAGATGAAATTATGTGCTGTTTATTGAGGCTCTTTTCATACAGTGAGCGCTGGGACTTGCAGGGAAAATGTTTAACTACCACGACGACTGAGACATGGCCTCTGTTGTTCTTCAGTCTTTCGTTTGTGGGAAAGTCAGCGGATTTTCCTGTTTTGAAAGGTAAAATTAGTCACGCTTGCAAGGTCTGTCGGGGGAAACATTAGGAGCCGTGTTTTCATGAGGAATGGGAAAATATTAAGTGGTAACGCCCATTCGTTGATTCCAGAATTTTAAGCTTGTATGTGCAAAAGCATTTTAAAAAAACTAATAATCTTTAATAATCTTGGTTGTCTGTGACGGCATAACAAACACCGACATTTTATTGGTTTTACTGTATTACCTCTTCCATACTGATTTGTGTACACACCAGGGATGCAGTGATGCCTATAACAGTATTGGTTTTGGTGCAGTCAAACCGTCTGTAAGCACCAAGTTTCTCGGGCCCCGCTGGCTCTGCTCCGGCCGAGCCGGCCAAGCCAGCCGTGCTCCCGTCACGAGGCCGTTGCAGCAGAGGATGTAAAGAGAAGCAAGCGATGGTCTGACTCTGACAAAACATCACTTCAGATGGTCAGTCGCAGTTTTATTTTGGTATTCTTAAGCAGCAGTCTTATATTCATACTCACTTTACACAGAAGTCACATGGAATGGTAATAGTACCTTTTCCAAGGTACTCAAAGCACTTAATACATCCTTATTCAACTACTGATGTATCAGGAGCAGCCGGCTGTTCAGTATCTTGCTCAAGGACAATTCGACATGGTCACAAGAGCCGGGGATCTAACCCACACCCTCTGGGTTTGGAGGCAGGCCACTCTACTACCTGAGCAATCCACATTCTTACTTATTACGCAGCAGGCTCAGGTTTTTCTGTGTCTCTAATTTCTTCTTTATCTATGTATTCGTTTTACAGACTGAGAAACGACATAACTGAAATGCCTTGTTTACAGGCTACATTTAATGAAATGTGTCTCTGCAAAATATGCAGTTGAAATGGACTACAGTACAAGCTGTTACTTATTTGAGTGACACATTTTGTGTTTTGAACAATATTTGATTAGTTAAAAAAAAAAAAGCATTGTTATCACAATTGCAAGTCATAATGGCATTATCCAGTATCGGTGCATACCCAGTATGAAAAAGTGGTATTGTTGCATCCCTTGTATACATTCAGCCAAATTAACCCTGCATGTACTATGCTAGCATCTGACCTGACAAATGAAGGATAAAGGCAGTCTTATAAATATGTGGTTCGTTTGTCTGTGTGCACACTCTAATTCTAGTTTGGGACTCTACAACTTCGTCACAAGTGCTTTACCTGGATACAGTAATCTAAAGGACACATTGGGGTTTGGGTTTCTATACAGTCAGTAACCTCTTACATTCATCAGCAACAAGATTGTGTAACAAAAAGCTAGTACAGTCAAACCTCGGTTTTCGAACGTCTCTGTTCTCGACCAAATCGGTTGTCGACCAAAAATTTCAACTTTTTTATGCCTCGGATGACGACCGAAAAAACGGTTCTAGAACAAACTGAGCGCACTTGAATGCGTCACTTGACTCCTCTCGCCTTCCTTACACGAGGAAGTGACGCTTCCTCGGGTAGTGTTCCATGTGAACAGACGTGTTTAATAAAGTTTTTTTTTTTTTAAAGAGCGTGGTTTCGGTTTTCGAACAAATCGGTTTTCGAACAGCCTTCTAGAACGGATTATGGTCGAAAACCGAGGTGTGACTGTAATTTAACATTTCACACATCATTTGACAATCCATGATAAAGTATTCCTGCTCGTGCACTTTTGGCCGAATTCATTCCTGAAAACAGACGCAAAGGATTTTGAACAGCCTCTTCGTGATGGTAACCCATTGCAGACTCAACATATCAGATTACAATGTTTGAATGAGGCGTGCTCAAAAAAATGTCTCAAGATCATAGTTAGCTTGGTCAGTATGACATTTAAAAAACTCCAAACGATTAAAACCACGATTGACAGTTAACTAGAGTTACTCAGCACTGTACATACTCATATTAGACAACATGTTGAAATCGGCAGATCTTAAAAGTGCTCATGTAATCGGCAAGAACCATCTTTCTTTGTTGTTGACGCTAACGGTAGTTATGAGCTCTTTGATTCCACTTAACTTATCGAACACAATACTAAAGACAAAATATAGATGAATTTGGCGATTTTAAAAATTGCACTTTTAATATATTGAATGCTAGTTAGCTATCGGTTAATAGTTACAATCTCATTAAGTGCTTCCTCGTCGAGCTAGTGGCACCTCTGAGCGAACCAAAGCAAGCTTTGAATGTAGCAATGTGGAGTTCATTGAATGTAGAGCTAACGGGATTAATAGGTGCACGAAGGCTAAACGTGAATATACCGTGGTTTGATATATCAATAAAAATTGTAGGCGTTTGTGTGCGAATGGGCTTCGATGTGACTGAATAAATTACAGTGCAATCTTGCTCGTTCCACCCTTTTTGTTGAGGCATGCTAATAATAGCTAGTAGCCATCAGGTTTAGCTACATTAGCCGGCGATAAAAGAGTTAAAAGGGAACACTATAAATTTTGTCTGGAAGCGACCAGATATCCGGATAAAATATTAAAGCTACTCTTTCGCGTGTATGTATATGAGTGCTCGTCAAATTATTTTCCGATGATTTCACGATGAAGTAGTATCGGTCAGTGCAGTCAGTAAGGTTATCTTCGACTAGGCCCAAAATTCCAACTGGCCACAGTCAAGAGGTTTTCACATTAAAATCGTTCACGTCAAATAATTCTCGGATGTGACAGTTTGTGTCCTGAACTACTCGGACACAAAGGCTAGGAAAGCTGCCGATTAACACATGTCTCGTGTCAGAATAGCAGTTTTCTTTTGGGCATGCAGCAAAACCAACAAGACAATAAGTTGTGACTTACTAGGGATCGTTTGTAAACCTGGGTGTTCTTGGAGGTTGGTATCCGTACAGATGGCAATAAAGCACGTCAAAGCAGAAGCAGCACATCTCCGCCGAAACGACCATTTTTCTGCCTCCACTTCCCGATCCAGGTCCTGGGCTAAGATTCGGACTGAGACCGGATGAGGTGTAACCGGCCGGGGCTGGCGACAGAGTCGACAGGGCGCTTGTGCCGCCGCTAACACTATTACTACCGCCGCCGCTAACGTTACCCCCGGGTCCCCCCAGGCCGTTCGCCCTGCTCACGTTCGGCGCTCCTGCAACAGTCGCCGAGGAGCCAATCCCCAACTCCGATCCACAATGTCCGGTTCCTGCCACCCCGCTTCCCGCCCCCACCCCGCCGGGACCCCCCGACCCGGGCGATCCCGACAGTTTCTGCTTCTTCACCCCGCAGCACCCGGCCGCCATCTTGGAACAATCTGCACCTACACACCGCTTCCGACCCATAACCGTCACCGCGGGAAGGGTGGGGGGGACGCCGACCACACGTACAAATCCCACTGCGTTGATACGTATGGCGGACGATTCCCTACTCCACTGTCACGCTGAGTTTTTTTAAGTCGAACGTCGAAATGGGCGATGTGGTGAGAAAGACTGCAGTGTCACCCTAGCGCTGCTTTAACTAAGCGCGACTTTACAAAGCGAACGCAACCATTTTTTCCATATCGGTTTGCTTCGAGCCAAAGCAATACAGTCAACACGACACCCTCCGAGGCTGTCAAGTCCGTTGTCAACAAGCATGTAAGTTTAGGCCGCGTTTGACAGCAGCCGGGCGGTCCAGATGTCAAGCCGACAGGCAGCGGAGCCCCACAGCAAACCTCTTCAACTGGAAGCCTGGAGCTCATGTACGCCGTACCCATAAAGCTTCAGCACCGATTGCGCACAGTGTCGTGGACGCTCATTCCTATTCCGCCAGCTTGTTTGCTACTGCCTGGACAACTTCTAATTACACAATACTTCGCTGGGATTCCAGACGCTGTGACCACGCAGACTAAAATGGCATCTGTCAATGCGGGGCTGCCATGGCACAATGGACCGCGTCGGCGCAGAGCAAGACATTTCAGGAACATTAGCGCTCAGTTTGCACCTGCATCACGGTCTGCTCTTGGACCTGACTCAACAGAACCCCCAATAACACATCCGCGTCAAACGCCGAGCGGAAAGTTTGCGCTAAAGGTTTCTCTAAAGGCTGTCATCCGTTTAAGTGGGTACATAACGAAGCACATTCTCGTCCTTGAGCCGTTCGAAATCCTCGCTGCGCACCCGTCTCTCGACTGCGACCATTCGGTACCGTTCGGGTAAAGAGAGCCCCTGTGATCGGTCTGTGGGCACAGGCGTCGGTGTCGCTGGCACGACGGAACCGGATTCAGGAAAATAGGTTGCGTCCCCTCGGTACGCAGAGTGCGCATTCTTTTTTGGGGGGCGGGTGGGGGGGGGGGCGAGTTAGGAAACGCGCGTTCCTCAAAACAGCGCGTCACTCTTAACTTCCGCGCACGTCTTCACGCGCGTGCACGAAATCGTACTAAAATCTATTAAATACTCAAATATTCGTCTCACTTTACTCACAAGCAAGCTTAATGTGAAATCTGGGCCTGTTTAATTGAATGCAGAACTGATATACTCACAGGAAGCCATGACTTATTCTGCTGTATGAATGGCAACACACATGTATAGTACCTTCTGCTATTTTATGGAATAAATGTTTTTTTTCGTGCCTGTCGCTATACATCACGGGCGTAGATCGAACAAACATTACTACTTTAGATATGAGCTGTTTTGTGCTTTTGACTTGCCTCTGGTTGTCTCTTCCCATGGCAGGTAATGTTACTTTCCATTACCATTGCTGGTATGAATTTCTGTGTTACAGTTGATTCACACATTGTTTTTTTTTCATGTACGAATATACTATCGTTCAGATTTTCATGCAAAATTTATGCTAGTTACAGTAAATGTTGTAGGAAGTAGCTAAGACATTTTTTACGGTTAATCTTAGTAAGGATGGGGTGAGATGAAATGAGTTCTCTTTTTCCCACTCCTTGTCAAGTCAAGTTATAAATAAGTATTGAAAGTTATATTTTGGTTGTCTTGCTTGGGCAGCACGGTGGTCGATCGGTTTGCATGTCCGCCTCACAGTGCATAAGTTAGGGGTCCCGTTCCGTTTGCATGTTCTCCGTGTGCCCACATGGGTTTTTTTCAATACTCCGGTTTCCTCCCACATTCGAAAAACATGCATGGCAGGTTAACCAAACACTTTAAATTGTCATTAGGTGTGACTGTGAGCGTGAATGGTTGTTTGTCTATGTGTGCCCTGCGATTGGCTGGCAACCAGTTCAGGGTGTCCACCCCCTACTGCCCGAAGACAGCTGGGATAGGCTCCAGCACACCCACGACCTTTGTGACAATAAGTGGCTCAGATAATGGATAGATGGTTATCTTGCTGATGTTGATCGGCGGCCGCCGTCTGAAACAAACAAATAAATGAAGATATATTTGTAATGAATAAGTGATCATTTTGAGACAAGAGTGAAATTGTACCATGCCGTGACAACCTGGTTTAAAATAACTGCATAACTATAATATTCAGTAATTTTAGAGGGAACAATTTACATTTTGATGCTGGTTATAGCGGTGTGCTGGAAAATGTTAACACGGAGGCTTTATTACGTATACTTACACACTGTAACGAGATCTAATTTGAGAACTGCATCAAAACAATTCTGTGTTCACACACATAATGTTCACTTTCAAAGGTCAGATGTTTTCAGATTTATCAATATGTTTATTGTGGGGGTCGTAGTTTGCAATGATATCACACTGCAATGCATCATGCTGAGAAGTATTGCTAACATGTTGGCAACCTAATTATAGTACAAGGGCTACACAGTTTAAACATCTTTTATGATGCAGCAGAGCTCTACACCACTGCAAACGAGAGCACAATAAAACACTCCTAAATGAATACTGTACCTCTCTCGCCGTGAAAATGAAACACAAATCACAATTGTATTGACAATTTCAGTAAAGTGCCAATTATAATTCACACAGATATTTAAATGTAGCCAGGTCATCCACATTGGCGGGATACACATATAGATGAGGAGATAGGCTAAGGCACAGGTGTCAAATTCAAGGTGTGGGGGACCCTCTCATGTCACTTTTTGTGGCCCGCTTAAGCAAATGAGGTTTGCCTGCTTCATCTCTCTTGCTAAATGTGTTTGTCTTTCTCATTTTGGCAGAAAATGTGGACCAGAATTGCACAATTTTCATCACTTTTAACAGCTATTAGAAAAATTTTATTCACCAAATCTCCTCTTAATGTACTGTATATTCATAGGATGCAGTTATATACCTGTAGGCTATACAACTGTATATAGTTGTATAGCCTACTTACAGTGTGTATATATGATAATATGGCATCCTTGAGTATATAACGCATGCACATCTTACAGAGTAACTCATTAATCTCATTAGGTTGTACTGGTATACAGTACTTGATGCTGTCCTGTGACTGTATACATTTTGTACCAAATTAAAAGAACAAAAGTACTGTCTCTAAAAGTAATCTCTAGTGACCACTTCTTTCACCTCAACGATTCACATATTGCTTCTTCAGCTGGGTTATTTCTGAGTGTGACTTCTCCCATTTCCGTGAAGGGCCTCCTGCCATGGCACATTTTCAGTGGATGACCTCGACAGTATCAGATGCTCGGTAGCGTGCTGTTCATAAAACTCAGTCACCGGGATCAAGGCATTTAATTACAGTGTTTCACGCATCATATAAGGCATGTCCCTGAAAAAAATTACTCATGTGCTGTCATCTCTCACACCATGCGGAAATATGACTTCATTGCTCGTTAGGTGGAGCTCAAAAGTGCCTGTCACAGAAGAGAAGGCTGAGGCATACATCTATCTGGTGAATAATGCTGCAGGTCATGACACAAGGTCATGACAGCGCTGTAGCCGCCTGATTCATTAATACATTCCTAAAGAGTAACGTACTGGTGCAGCAGCAAACCCGATGCAGCAGAGAGTTACAGAACATGACAAATGTTGAACATAAATGTAGTCGTTTGTAATGTATGTAGAACTCTGTTTTCTGTTCAGAGACCTTGTCATCAATTTAACCGGACTCAGCTGTTTTCGCTTCTGGCTTCCAGTGTAATGACCTTTTTCCTCCAGCCAGAACAGAGAGTCACTCTCCATTTTTCATGGTAGGGTGAAAACCCATTTCATCAAAGGGATGATTTGTCACCCACTTACTTCCTAACAGATCTTTCTCCTCTGTTTGCACTTACATATATATATATCCAGAGAAATACTTCTTTTCTTGGCATGTCTATTTTAAGGCACATAAATGTGACCTGCAAAGATTAGAATGCCCACCACCTGAATCATTTTGCTCTAAATGTAATCTGCCCACCATCTATATTCTTCTCCTTCACCCTTTGTGTTTTAAGAAAATGATGTTTAACTCTCCAGATTGCCCTAAAATGTATCCTTGAATTGTTTCATCATAATAACAAATGCTGTTCGTTTTGAATGCTTTCAGGATTAAATGAACCCTTTTAAAAATATTTAGAATTCCCAAAAAAGACCAGGGCTGTGAAATTTTCAAATCTGCTTATCCTCACAAGGATCGCGGGCGTGCTGGAGCCTGAATGTCTTTATTCTGAGAAATTTTTAACATCAGATGCTTGTGATTTTACAGGGAAGACAAGCTGTCTTTTTCCGCTTGACCGTTTAGTATCAGTCGTGAAACAAAGCGGCACCTATTCTGCCTCATTTTTAAGAGAAGAAGAAAACCACGAAGAAGAAAAAAGGGGCGGAGCTTGATGTTTGAAAGTCGCGGGTGTGAACTGCACCCAGTTCAAAGGCACTGGCCAATTTACTTGGATTAATAATATTTCGATGATTCAGAATAATTTCATGGTAGACTTTCGTTTCGTGAAGGTTTGGTTGGTTGTCTGACATCTTTAGACGTATCTGTTGGAGAATTTCCGTGAAACTTTCAAGCGTCGCTGGAGAAGAAGCGGAGAGGTAATGCAAAGTTATTGTCTTGTGTTTTTTTCAGCACCAGCACTGCCACAAGTGACAAGTGATCTGTTTTTCCTCTCTCTTTTCCATTTAAAAACACAGGAAAACGTTTATACATAAATTCATTCACTAAAGTAATGACTATCATCACGGTTGTGAAAAATGTGTGAAAAGACAAGCATCCCGTTTTCACCCCCGACTTAATAGGTTAAAAATATATAAAAATTGTCGTAAGTATATTGTATTTGTTTGTATTTAATGCTTGGATATCTAACTGCTTTATTTTTCTGTTGGGATAATTATTTGTATAATTGCCACTATTTTTCTCCCCGATGATAATATGGCCTCCTTCAGTAGTTAACATGATGTATCACAATGCGAGGGAATCGATGTCTCCCATTTAGAACGATATCCTAACTCAATGGCCTCTTGTGTGTTTTTAAAGATTATCTAAAGTCTCCATCATGACCAACGAGGATGCAAAGGTG
The DNA here is from genome assembly GCF_001891065.2 of Hippocampus comes. Lineage (NCBI taxonomy): Eukaryota > Metazoa > Chordata > Actinopteri > Syngnathiformes > Syngnathidae > Hippocampus > Hippocampus comes. The sequence continues at coordinate 413,295 of NW_017805003.1, forward strand.
ATACCAGTACGGGTCGCCTTGCGCTGTCGTCCTTTAGTGTCAAAAGAAATCAATGAGGGATGTCAGTGCTGTCTCACCTTTGTGCCTGGAGAACCACAGGTCTGTATTCGAAGTTTTATGAGCGATATATTAAATTTTTATGTTAGTGGTACAATGACATGTACTGAGCCTGATTGTAATCATGACTCATAAAAGAATATTCACAGTGAAACACCAGACATGATCACCATCCATTCGTTGTCTGTAGCGCTTGTACTCATGATGGTCATGGGGCTATTTTGGTCACTTTTGGGTAAGAGACATTGTACACCTTGGAATGGTCGCTTGCCCTTATAGACAACCATACTTACAGCCACGGACAGTTTAGAGTCTTCAAATAACCTGACATGCATTTTTGGGGGGATTGTGGGAGGAAGCTGGAGTAAACCCACAGAACATGCAAACCCCACACAGGAATGCTTGAGCCGAGATTCAAATTAAACCTCAGATCTGTGAGGCAGACATGCTAATCATTAAGAATGTGACTGTACTCTGTAAAATTAGTACGCTCTGCACAGGACAATTTGTACTTATGGACTGAGTTTTTTCACTTTTGCGATTCATTTAGCATTGATTCTAGGTGTGTGCGTGCCTGTTGCATGTTCACTCGCTGACAGTTGTAGCTGTATCAAGCTACAAAGCATACCTCAGGACTAGTGGTAAAACCACTTATACCAGCAGAGGATTGTGTGACAGCATATTGTGTTAAGATAGCTGACATCAGAACACCTTTTTTTTGTATATGTAAAAGTATATTCCGCCACCTTATGTTTCGCCTAAGAGCTCCATGGCTTGTTTTGCACGGTGAAGATGGAAGTCGGGCAGGTGTAGCGCGGCGTCTGGCATGCGTTCATTGAGCCAAGTTTCAGTACAGAGCGGCAGAATGTGTGAAGACTTGTCAAGTGCTGGCGCTTGTGAGAAGCTCATCCAATTTGGTGGGCAGGGATCATAGATTTGCAGGGTGAATCTATGGGAGCATTGTTCAAAATTCTTTCTCGCTAGGAGGCGTCTAATTTTTTTATTTTCGTCCCCCCCAGGTGGTGGTTGGCACAGAGAAGGCGTTCACGTATGACTATGTATTTGATCCCACTGTAGAGCAGGAAGAGGTCTTCAGTACTGCTGTGTCCCCTTTATTATGTGGGCTATTTAAAGGTAACTGCATCTTTAAAAAAATTAAATTAAGGGGGAGAAAATTACCAAATCAGCCAAGAGGTTTAGAGTCATGTTTTTTTCTTTTGTAGGCTACCACGCCACCGTGCTTGCATATGGACAGACAGGGTCTGGAAAGACCTACTCTATGGGGGGAGCGTACACATCGGCTCAAGAGAATGATCCCTCTGTCGGCGTTATTCCACGAGTTATCAGAACCATCTTTGAGGAAAAAGAAAAGAGGACAGACTGTGAATTCTGCATGGGAGTATCATATCTGGAGGTTGGGACTTTTTTGTGTTTGTGTGAATGGAGATTTCTTTGATGTTCGGAAATGTGTTTTTTTTTTTTTTGTTTTTTTTTTTTTTTTTTTTTAACACAGCCATTTTTGGTTTCCTTTTCTAATCACAGATCTACAATGAGGATGTTTTGGATTTGTTATGTACCTCTAAAGATAAACCTGCTATGAACATCAGGGAAGACCCCAAAGAAGGTATCAAGGTAAATGTTGGACACCCTTCGTCAAAAGTTTTTAGTCAAGTGGTAACAGACAATTTCCAATAATAATAATTTCCAATACAGTGATCCCTCGCTATTTCGCGGTTCGTTTATCGCGGCTTCAGTGCATCGTGGATTTTTTCAAACATATTTTAAAAAAAGTTTTTTTTGTTTTTGTTTTTGTTTTTTTAATATACATCGAGTACAGTACTGTATATGTGACTCAGTGTTGTTTTGCAGCTTCTCGCGGATCGTTTCCGGACTTTTTGCGGACTTCAAAAAATATATATATATATATAATTTTTTTTTTTTTTTTTACCCTGTATATGTTAATTGGTCGCTACTTCGCGGATTTTCGTTTATCGCGGGTGCTTTTGGTCCCCATTAACCGCGATAAACGAGGGATTACTGTAGCTATGTTTTGTTTGTCTGAAAGTCATGTCTTTCATGTTCATTTCCAGATTGTTGGGCTAACTGAGAAGCAGGTGGTCTCTGCTCAGGAGATGGTAAGCTGCCTGGAGCTGGGCAACTCCGCTCGCACTGTGGGCTCCACGGCGATGAACGCGGCCTCGTCACGCTCGCATGCCATCTTCACCATCACACTGGAACAGCGCAAAGGGAAAGACAAGTCAGTGTCATTTTGATTGTTTTGTTTGATTCTCAGTCACAGTTGTTCATCCGTATGTTGTTCACTTCAGATTTTAAATTACCTGGACAGGTGCAAGACACAATTTACTCAATCACGAGTCTAGATCAAGGGCTGGATTTATATTTGAAGAATGACAGATGACTCTGACTATTATTCAACTGGGTTTTTAAAAAATTGCATCTTTTATGTTATCTTTGCAGAGCCGACTCGGTTGTTTCCAAACTGCACCTTGTGGATCTGGCTGGATCAGAGAGGCAGAAAAAAACCAAAGCGGAGGGGGATCGTTTAAAGGAAGGTACAACACCTTGAAGCCTCTGCCTAGCGTAACCTTGAATTAGATAGTCACCTCGGGATGTGTGCTGTAGAATAAAATGACTGTGCCTTCAGATTGTGTCCCCAATAACATTTTCATTCTCAGGCATCAGCATCAATCGAGGCCTTTTGGCTTTGGGTAATGTGATCAGTGCCTTAGGGGATGAAAGCAAGAAAAATGCCTTTGTCCCTTACAGAGACTCCAAAATCACGCGCCTGTTACAAGGTAGGCTTTGATTTCTTTTCAGCGTCAGAAAATATCCTCCCTTTGAGGACCTTCGGATCTCTCTGCAAATATTTGGAACCAGTGATATCCATAATGCCCGTGTTGGCTTAATTGACACTTATATTTTTCATCTTCCAATTGTGTTCACTCAACAAGGGAAGCATTTGAGTTGGCAATTTGTTTTTCCTAAACTAAAAATGCATTTCTTTAACATTTTAAAAAGTGACAGAAATAACTATGAAATTTACAGCCACATTCACAGATAACCTACAGTACATAAACATAAATGACCTATTTGTTGTGTGTGACCAGATTCCCTTGGAGGCAACAGTCACACACTGATGATCGCGTGCATCAGTCCTGCAGACTCGAACTTGGAGGAGACCATCAACACGCTGCGATATGCTGACCGAGCTCGGAAAATAAAAAACAAGCCTGTTGTTAACCTCGACCCCAGAGTGGCAGAAATGAGCCGTTTAAAGCAACAGGTGCACCGAAAGCAGCACACATAGTACACAAGACATTCGGACCCCTTGCAAATGGCCAATGTGGTGGCCATTGAGTGAGAGTCCTAACAGTCTTTTTGTCCACAGGTTCAGGAATTGCAGGTGATGCTTCTTCATGCCCGTGGAGGAGTGGCACCAGTGCTCTCTGGGTAAGCAGGAGCGGAATTGTGTCATGATGGATATTGCTTGACAAAAGCTCATGTTTACTCAGTTCTGCTCATGTTTTCCCCCTCCCACACAGGCCAGAGTCTGGCGAGAACGTGAAAAGGTTAGTGGAACAGAACCGCAGTCTGCAGGATGAGAACAGCAAATTGAGCAAGGAGCTGAGTGAAACGGCAATACAAACCGCTCTCATGTTTGAGAAGATCATTATGGTGAGTGAAGAAAGTTATCTCCAAGGTTGCCGACCAATTAACAGGAGACTGTTGCAGTGAATTTGCATAAAATGTGATTAATTTGGGACATTTTTTCATTGTGTATTTAAGAAAAATCCCGATTTTTTTTTTTTTTTTTTTTTTTTGGCCTGTATTTTGTTATAGACTGAACAAACAAATGAGAAACTGCAAAGCAAACTCGAACAACTGCAGCGCCATGCAGCGTAAGATTTTCAATCTATATTGTGTATTTTCATTCATTGACTCGAGTTATTTTGTAGATGTCTCAAGGATGTGCTTGATCAATATTACAGCTGCAGAGTCGATCTTGAAAAAGTATTGGAGACACTTGAGGATCAGGAGTTGAAGGAGAACGTTGAGGTGATGAAGAACCTGCAAGATGTTATCTTGGAGCTCAAGGTATGAACATCGCCACTAACCACAAACATAAACATACTGTAATTTTCTTGTGTTCAGAAAATTGGTGAAAGAGAAGGATCTAAAACCAAGTTTAATAAGTTCGAATTTTTTTTTCTCCCTCTAAGCGCGAGAGTGCTGGCATTGCCGCCTCTATCGATGCCATGGCTGCAGGAGCAGACGCACCAGATGGATTGGGCACGAGCTGTACAAATGGAGTACACGAGTCCGCAGCCGTAAGTAGATACAGTATATATATATTTTTTTGTTTCTCCCTCTCCTCCCTATAAAAATATTCTGTGTTGTTTTTATTCCATAACCTTAATTTGTGCTTTTCAAAGAATACCTGTTTTTTTTCCCCCCGGTGTTTTCGAAATGGAAAGTACACTGTGTCACCCACCTTTTCACATTAGGAAAGCAATGCAACGGCTGGCAAGAACTCACTCGATGGCTTCACAGCCCATCATGCGCTGCAACAGGCCCAACTGTCAAAAGAGCTGATCGAGCTGAACAAAGTGTTGAGCTTGAAGGAGGCATTGGTCAAGAAGATGTGCCAGAATGATAGCCAGCTGGAGTCTGTGCAGTCAGAGCAACAGGTGAGAGAAGTTGATCGACTGGTGATGTCATTCTGCATTTTAAAGTTGGAAGGGGGGGAGAATGTTCACACAGTGTATGATTTTGTGTTTTTTTTTTATTTTTTTTTTTTTCACTTTTATACTTTGAGCAACAGGTGAGAGAAGTTGATCGACTGGTGATGTCATTCTGCATTTTAAAGTTGGAAGGGGGGAGAGTGTTCACACAGTGTATGATTTTGTGTTTTTTTTATTTTATTTTTTTTCACTTTTATACTTTTGGGAAAGATCACATCAAAATTTGACATATGACATTTAACCCATAGAATAATATGCAGGATCTGCAGATGGCTGTGAATTCTTTGCAAAAGGAGAAAGAGGAGCTTGTTTTGGCACTTCAGTCCGCAAAGAAAGACACCAACCACGCTAAGTACGCTTTCAGATGGGCCACCGGGGATATTTATCCAAAGGCATTACATTTTCACATCCTGAAAGCCCTTATCTCACTGAGCGGCGAATGTTTTTAAAAGGCAGCAAATGTTGCATTCTCGCCCGTACTTTTCTTGTCTCCAGGAAATTTTGAACAACTGCCTTGCAATGAGAAAACTCACCAAAACTGTTGGCGAACATCTGGCGAATGTTTTGCAAATATTTGCAACCTTGAACGCACCCCTGAAGATCTCTGACCTGAATGTGCATTTTGCTAATTGTTTGCTCCTCAGTGGGACAGTGGCTTTCGTGATGGGTTAAGACTCTCCCACTCTTCCATCCTCATCTGACTTGCACACTTCTCCCGTAGGCTGAGCGAACAGCGCAGAAAGCGCCTGCAGGAGCTGGAGGGCCAGCTGGTTGACATGAAGAAGAAGCTTTTTGAACAGTCAAAAATGCTCAAACTCAAAGAGTCTTCTGTTCAGAAAGTTAGCAAGCTCATGCAGGAAATACAGGTGAATTAACACACACACTAAACATCAACTCATTGGGGTCTGCGGTATAGTATTGCAATCATATATAGTGCTGCTTCATTGTCATAAATGGCAATAGATGGAAGTCGTGCGTTTTTTTTTGGTTTGTTTTTTATTTAAAAAAAATTTTTTTTTAATTAAGTGACTCAATTTCTCATGGTCCAAAAGTGAACTAATATATTGTCCCTGCAGGCGATGAAGTCCCAGCGTACACAGCTAATGAGGCAGATGAGGGATGACTCAGAGAAATTCAGACTCTGGAAGAGTAAAAAGGACAGAGAGGTGCTTCAACTGAAAGAAAAGGTACAGTACATGGATTGTCTGCCATAGTGCCAGGATGATCACACATTTTAATCAAAAATAATGTCTACTTTTTACAGGATCGTAAACGTCAATATGAGTTGCTTAAACTCGAGAGGGATTTTCAGAAACAGGCCAGTGTCCTGCGTCGGAAAACGGAGGAGGTGAAGTTTGCTGTTTACTGTGCAATTTCCCATGTGTGGGCTGCACAAAATTACACATTCAGTTAACGTGTTTCGGATAACTGAACAGCAACTGTGAATGGTTTGACCAACAGGCTGCAGCTGCAAACAAGCGACTGAAAGTTGCTCTGCAGAAACGAAGTGAAGTCGTAGAGAAACGTAAAGACTCTCAGAACAGAGGGATGGAGGTCGCTGCTGTCAGAGTGAAGGTAGTATTTGCTCCTCAACATTTTGTGATGATACTAACATCTTTGATGAAATCATTGCTGCCGCTCATCATTGGAGTAAAGTGTTCCTTCGTTCTGTATCGATACTACACTGCATGTGTCTTTTCCCCGTAGTTAATGTAGCCCACGGGATGTGTTTCTTCATGTGATCAGAATTGGTTTCTCAGTGAGGTCGAGGTTATGGTTAGCACAGAAGAAGCCCGGCGTCACCTTAACGACCTTCTGGAGGACAGGAAAGTCTTGGCTCAGGAGATAACGCAGCTCAAGCAGCAGATTGATGCCGGCGAGCGACCCGCTGCCAAAATCAGGGTGAGTTATAAATCCCTTGTGTGGGGTTAGATGTCCTTATGTGACTTCCCGTTTTGTTTTGAGATGCATTTACTATATTATCCGGTGTCGTCTTTCCGTAAAGCGTCGGACGCTACTCATCTCTGAATTGGAGACCCAGGGGGCGCTGGAGACACCTCTGACCAAACAAGTGGAGAACTTGAAGACAGAAATGGAACTCAGGTGAGTCGTCAGGGAAACGGAATCAGTGAAAAATGAACTACAAATCTGTTCATTGGATCAGAACTATTTAGTCTCAAGTGACGCCCCCGAGGAGATGCGCAAAACAGGATGTTTGCTGCTCCATGTAAACACGACTCGAATTTATTTAATTTATGACCGATTTGCTATTTAACAGAGTGCCATTCATTATTTGAACAGGAATGCCCAGATAGCTGACCTTCAGCAGAAGGTCCTTGCCGCAGACACCGAGGGGCGTCTGAAACAGCGCATAGATGGCATCACAAGCATTGTTGATGCCAAGTGTGCGGTCAGAGTCCTGATGGCGGAGGTGAGGCTTGCTGGTTGGGGAGCGAAAATAAAACAATACACGCAGGCATTAACCTGTACAAAATGTCCTCGTGTCCTTTCAATGAGGACACATTTGTTTGCATAATGTAATAACTTCTATTATCAGACTATAATTTAGTTTTCAGGATTTATGTAATCATGAAATTCCCCTTAGGTGTCAAATGTCCTTGAATGTTTTTTGCTGGGGGGGGTCTGCCATTTCTTGCTTGGTATTTATTCTCTTTTTTTAATATCTGTCTTGAGTGAGAAATGTATTTAAAAAGAAAATTTTTAAAAAGCGTGTTTTTCTTCTTCAGCTGGTGTCGGCAAAGACGGTTGCAGCCAAGCTGGAGAGTGACCTCCATCAAGAGAAAGCCAATGGACAAGACCTGAGCAAAATGTTGGCTGATGAGCGAGAGGTGATGTCCACCATGGACATGGAGCACCAGCAGCAGCTTGTGGAATTAGAGCAGAGGCATCAAGACAAAGTACTCATCCTCCTTTTTGTTGTGTTTTTTTTATACATTTTATTTTTTAAAATCTTCTTTGTCTCCAGCATTTGTTTCTTCACTTCTTCCCCGCAGGTTCAGTGTCTCCTCAATCAACTCCAGAACAAACCTATTTGTCGAGAGTCAGATGAACCAAAGCAGAGAGATGAAGAGAACAACACAAAGGAAAAAGAGCTCCTGCAGCGTCTCAAAGTTCAGGTTAGTCCCTGCACAGTCAGAATTGTGAAAAAGAAAATGCGCAAGCATTCCTGAATAATTGGATTCCTCGCCTTAGGATGAGGAGCTCCACAAACTGCGTGTTCTGTGCGAGCAGAACCAAAACCTGGTGTTGGAGTATAGACAGGTAAGTGCACAATTTTATTCCAGGTTGTTATTAAGGAAATGATGCAAAAGAAAAAATGCTTTCAAGGGAATTTTGTATAGAGTTGGGGTATGGAATTTTAGAGCAGATTATTATTTTTATTTGTTTTCCGACGCATTGTTCCAACTTCGAAGTGGCTAATCCCTCAAAGAAAACTTCGCTATAGGAGGAGGGTGTACAATATGGCGATGAGCCAAATTGGGATTGTTCTTCTTGGCAGAGTGTCTGCTCTGCTGACTTCCAATCTAATGGCTACTGCCATGATGTATAATGATTTCAACTGGCAAGGAACTCACTCAATGATGGGTAACATCTAAGTGATCATAAAATGAGTTTTAGCCATAGTGAAGATTTAGTTTTTTGTTTTGTCCCCCCCTCACAGAAAGAGGAGGAAGAAGATGACTGGCATCCAGAGAAACCGGAGAAGGCACGCAGGACATCCAGGAAACCGAGAACAGGGGTAAGGACTGACTTAATTGCTTTGAGGGTGCTTTCAGGGAATGCTTTCACAAAGAGGTTATGCATTAGTCTGCATGTCTGTAAAGTCAGAAAAGTGACGTAATCATGTGACTTTCAATGTGATCACTTACATCAAAAAGTCAATGCGTATTTTTATTTATTTATATTTTTCCCCCTGTTTGTTTTTTTTAGTGTTCCTGCAAAGGCTGCTGTAGCAACAAGCACTGTCGTTGCCGTAAAGGGAAGATGACGTGCAGTGAGAACTGCCAGTGTGACCACGTGAAATGTCAAAACATGGACGAGCAGATTGTTGCTGAGGTTTGTCTTGATACAGTGATAATACACTCCCGCAACTCAACATTGGGTGCACCTGCAACACTCTGTAACCTCTTGGTACTAAGTTACCCAAAGAGGAACAAATTATTTGACCAGTATAATCCACTGTCACAATAGTCAACCTACTCTTAAATTACTGTTTTGTGAAGGCATTTGACATTTGATTAGCTTAACATTTTATTTATATAATACATACATACACACACTGATATGGCTTTCTTTTTCCATCCATACATCCATTTTCGGATCCGCTTATCCTTACAAGGGTCGCGGGGGTTGCTGAAGCCTAACCCAGCCGTCTTCGGGCAGTAGGCGGGGGGACACCCTGAACCAGCTGGCTGCCAGCCAATCGCAGGGCACACAGAGACAAACAACCATCCACGCTCACATCACACCTCGGGACAATGTAGAGTGTTCAATCAGCCTGCAATGCATGTTTTTGGAATGTGGGAGGAAACCGGAGTACCCGGAAAAAACCCACGCAGGCCCGGGGAGAACATGCAAACTCCAAAACAGGGAGGGCAGAGCTGGATTTGAACCCGGTACCTCTGCACTGTGAGGTCGACGTGCTAACCACCTTAGTACTGGGCCACGCTGGCTTTTTTTTTTTTTTTAAAACCTTTCAAAAATTTTTTAAGGTGGCCCGCAGGTTCAGTGTCTCCTCAATCAACTCCAGAACAAACCTATTTGTCGAGAGTCAGATGAACCAAAGCAGAGAGATGAAGAGAACAACACAAAGGAAAAAGAGCTCCTGCAGCGTCTCAAAGTTCAGGTTAGTCCCTGCACAGTCAGAATTGTGAAAAAGAAAATGCGCAAGCATTCCTGAATAATTGGATTCCTCGCCTTAGGATGAGGAGCTCCACAAACTGCGTGTTCTGTGCGAGCAGAACCAAAACCTGGTGTTGGAGTATAGACAGGTAAGTGCACAATTTTATTCCAGGTTGTTATTAAGGAAATGATGCAAAAGAAAAAATGCTTTCAAGGGAATTTTGTATAGAGTTGGGGTATGGAATTTTAGAGCAGATTATTATTTTTATTTGTTTTCCGACGCATTGTTCCAACTTCGAAGTGGCTAATCCCTCAAAGAAAACTTCGCTATAGGAGGAGGGTGTACAATATGGCGATGAGCCAAATTGGGATTGTTCTTCTTGGCAGAGTGTCTGCTCTGCTGACTTCCAATCTAATGGCTACTGCCATGATGTATAATGATTTCAACTGGCAAGGAACTCACTCAATGATGGGTAACATCTAAGTGATCATAAAATGAGTTTTAGCCATAGTGAAGATTTAGTTTTTTGTTTTGTCCCCCCCTCACAGAAAGAGGAGGAAGAAGATGACTGGCATCCAGAGAAACCGGAGAAGGCACGCAGGACATCCAGGAAACCGAGAACAGGGGTAAGGACTGACTTAATTGCTTTGAGGGTGCTTTCAGGGAATGCTTTCACAAAGAGGTTATGCATTAGTCTGCATGTCTGTAAAGTCAGAAAAGTGACGTAATCATGTGACTTTCAATGTGATCACTTACATCAAAAAGTCAATGCGTATTTTTATTTATTTATATTTTTCCCCCTGTTTGTTTTTTTTAGTGTTCCTGCAAAGGCTGCTGTAGCAACAAGCACTGTCGTTGCCGTAAAGGGAAGATGACGTGCAGTGAGAACTGCCAGTGTGACCACGTGAAATGTCAAAACATGGACGAGCAGATTGTTGCTGAGGTTTGTCTTGATACAGTGATAATACACTCCCGCAACTCAACATTGGGTGCACCTGCAACACTCTGTAACCTCTTGGTACTAAGTTACCCAAAGAGGAACAAATTATTTGACCAGTATAATCCACTGTCACAATAGTCAACCTACTCTTAAATTACTGTTTTGTGAAGGCATTTGACATTTGATTAGCTTAACATTTTATTTATATAATACATACATACACACACTGATATGGCTTTCTTTTTCCATCCATACATCCATTTTCGGATCCGCTTATCCTTACAAGGGTCGCGGGGGTTGCTGAAGCCTAACCCAGCCGTCTTCGGGCAGTAGGCGGGGGGACACCCTGAACCAGCTGGCTGCCAGCCAATCGCAGGGCACACAGAGACAAACAACCATCCACGCTCACATCACACCTCGGGACAATGTAGAGTGTTCAATCAGCCTGCAATGCATGTTTTTGGAATGTGGGAGGAAACCGGAGTACCCGGAAAAAACCCACGCAGGCCCGGGGAGAACATGCAAACTCCAAAACAGGGAGGGCAGAGCTGGATTTGAACCCGGTACCTCTGCACTGTGAGGTCGACGTGCTAACCACCTTAGTACTGGGCCACGCTGGCTTTTTTTTTTTTTTTTAAACCTTTCAAAATCTTTCTTAGGTGTGTTTATGCAATAATTTCCCTTATACATGTATTTTATTCCAGGATGAAAGCCTGAGCGAAAATGTTTCAAGAGACTCTGCCAGTCCAGACACCACGTTCTTCAATCCGCCATCTTGCACACCAACAAAGAAGGTCAGTGATTGCAATCTCAAACCTCAGCTACACATCATAGGTTGATGAAAACGAGTACCACACACACAAACACACTTGTAAATGATTGATGTAATCTTTCTTTCAGGTATTAGAGGAAATGGGAGACATGGGGCACGACACCACAGACCTAAAACTCGTACGCAAGCCTATCTTAAAAGAGGAGGACCAGGATGTGGATCAGGAGGAAGACAGAACTACAATAAGAATCCTCAAGAAGAAGAAACGACTCCTGACAAGTTTTCAGAACAGTTTTTTCTCTGGCTGCACTCCAATCACAGAGGAATCTTCTACTTCTATTTAGTTATATAAGTTACATATGTCTTTGTGAATGTGATCCGTCCTTTTATATGTGACTTGCAATCTCGCCGTTTGATTTTGTGGGTAGCAAAATGGACTGTGAGCAGTGTCCAGTTATGGACTTCTTATTGCACAATGAGATGATCGAGAAAGCTGCACATTTGAGGAGGGATGTCATGTAACAATGAGCACTCAAGGAATTTAGCCTTAGGTTTGGACTTCCAGTGGAGGATTTTTTTTAAATCTTTTTGATCAACTTGTACTTTTAGCGACAAAGGTTAATAAAATCTAACGGGTCAAATCTTGGTTTATTTTTGATTCTTAATAATGTTCAGGGTTTTTTTGTGATCTCATAATTTGTTCAAGTCTCCTTTTTATGACTTGTTTTTGACTAGCATTGAAAAACTAGACCCTAACTTTTTTTTTTTCCGAAATGAATATTTAGTACGGGCAACAGAGTAAGTGAATCTAGTACAGTACACTATAATGCAGTAGTATCTAAACAAAATACAGTGCAATTCAGTTTTGATTGAGGGATTCATTTAATAATACGTTTGGAGCGTACAGTGGCGCAGAACTGGACTGCATCATACCGAAAGCTGCTCCTCATGTATTTCCTAGGCGTGGAAAGGGGGAAAAAAAAAGCATGAGTCATTTATGGTTCAGTTATATCGTACATCACTGCAACCACAATAACAAAACATTATTTCAATGAATTTATACCTCTGACAAAAGCAACATACACTTTTTTTAAAACATATCCACTCAGATGTCGTTTTTTTTGTCATTGCTGTGTAATGTGTTCTGATCACTGACTGAGCAAAAGATCAGTTTGCATGCAGTACATATACCGGTACTGTATGTCTTAATGAGGCTCACTGACTATTTATTATTTGCAGGCAAAGGTTTAAGTCTATATCTTCCAAATTTTGATTAGTTTGTTTACATTTGAATATTCCTTTCATTTCTACATCCGTTATCCTGCTTGCTCTCCGGCAAAGTTATGCACCGGTAGTATCTATCTACGCCTTTTTAAACACAATTCAATCCGACTGTGATAATTTTTCCATGAATCACTTTCACTTTGCACACAGCTAAAGAGAACATCTGTTATTAGCTGTTGTAGATAGAATGAAATTAAACTATTTTTTAAAATAACCATCACTTAAGATATCGCACCTTCAAGTTGTGACCAAGTGCTGAGTTTTGTGAGACCACAGATACCAAAAAGTTTGGTTGCTGCACCACCGTAACCTTGAAACTTGTTATATTAACTCAAACCATCAACTCTTAAGTACAGTGTTTGAAATACTTAGAGTGAACTGCAGGTGTCATGAATTCCCTTTGCTTTTCATAGCAATTGTAATGATTAAGTGTAAGGTGAAAGGACACTTTTGATTCTCTCCTCTTTCATCTAGAACTCCTTCAAATGACAGAGCGCATGAGGGAAAGGCGGTTAAGTTTGCACGACTGTCCGTGTTTTTATGTTATGTGTTGTGTTTATTATTTGACTTTATGTTAACTGTTTTGTGAAGCGCTTTGTTACAGCTGCAACTGTTGTGAAAGCGCTATATAAATCAGGATGTAATGTATTGTAAGTTTGACATGACATATCGGCGAAAGTCCTCATACAGTATTGAACATTCATGCCAGGGATCTCACACAAATCTTTTCACCTATGCATTGCTAGATAAGATACACAGTAAATATCTGTCTTGTACACAGCAGACCACCATACAGTGCCTGTTAAGCACATTTGCTCATTGCTCAGAAAATTACAGACTTACTGATGTGATGCGGGTGTACGCCACTGCTAACTATATCTTGTTTCCTTTTGGAAAAAATGAGCTCATTGAGAACAGCTCTGATTGGAGTGACACATGTGACCTGCTCAGCAAGTTACTGGTGTTATCTGGTGTAAATTGCATCTGAAATGATGACCATCAATCCAAAGGTGAAAGACAGTGATTTATCAGCGTCACACATTATTGCTGTGCACATAATCCCTCTCCTCAAGGCGTTGGACTCTGCACTCAAAGCATTGCCATGCCTTGAACTTAAAGATAAGATAACCCCGAGAATATGAATGAATATTTACAAGAATGTGTAAATATGACTTCACTTTGAAGGAAAACATTTCAAATTTGCCTCGGTGTTTAAGCTCCAGCTTTGCTGCTTTTGTTTTGAACCGTTGACTTCATCCACCCTGAAGATAGAAACACAGTCTCCTGTTTATGACAATATACATTCTGTTTCGTTATGACTTTGGTGGAGACTTTTTATTTGTTGTGTCATCTGATAACAACTCAATCTTAGGCTGCAGGCGCTCATCTGACACGTTTAATATTAATAGCTGAGACACACCTTGAACTCGTGCAACTGTAAAATCTTGTGTTGACTCATCATTTTACAGCGAGTGTGTTTTAGTCATTCGTGGCTTTTTGGGCTCTAAAAAACAACAACAACATATTTCCACATCCCCGAGCAAACTAGTTAATTGCGCGCCGTTTGAAACCTTTATACAAGTGATCGACCCAAAATGGCTCCATGACCGACTTTTCGATCTCAACCTACCTATTTGGAATTATTGATCTAAAGGATTACCCTCATTCTTTTGAGTGGTTTTACTTGATTTTATTTCTATTTCACGCGGCGGAATAGTGATGACGACGTCTGCCTCAAGGTTGGAATCTCTGTGGAATTTGCATGTTGGTGCTTGCGCTCCAACTTCCTCCCACATTGAAAAACATGCATGTTAGGTTCATAGAAGACTAAATTGTCCACCGGTGTGAAAGTGAATGTGAAAAGTTGTTTCAAGCCTGCGATTGATTGGCAACCAGTCCAGGGTGTACCCCATCTCTCCCCCACAGGCATGGATCCCATCTCACCTGTGACAAGGACAATCCTATCGAAAATGAATGGTTTTGATGATATAAAATAATCATCAATGAATTTGAAAACTGCTTAATTGTCGATTAATCAATTAATTGATGCTCATCAACTTTAATAGTGTAAATAGTGTTTTTTTTTTGTCGTTTTATTAGAATAACTTGGAAGTCAAACCACCGTCACAGAGGAGATCGTGTTCAACTTTAGAGGTTCCATCAAACACCCCCCCCTACCCCCACCCAACACAATCTCATCAATTTATTGTGCTCAGTGATCACAGGTCACTTTAAATTGATATGATGTCGTGCCCCCAATTGACCATGGGCGTTCATGGGCGTACAAGAGAGCCCAACGCAGCAAAAATGTGGATCATGGGCTCAACTCACATGCTAAGTGGCTGTAAAAAAAAAAAAATAGCATGTTTGCAAACATCTACTGAGCTGCGATAGCCCATCAAATGACTCCTGACAGTGGATGAACTCGTGAGGCGTTCAGTGGATTTTTTTACAGCAAGGACAAAAGAGATGCACTTGAAGCTGGCCCTTCCCTGTGTCAGTCAGCGTGGAATCAGGATGTTGGAGAGGGGCAGGGCACAAGGCCTGTCAAATATTTACAGCTCTTGTAATCATTAACCTCCCACCAACCCCTGATATCTTAAACCGGTGCCTCGGCCTGGTTGTCATTCCTGCTCTGCCATGACTAACTTTGACACCAAAATGGCAGCTCTTCCTTCACCACCTACACCCTTGTCCACCCTTGAGCTTGCCTGTTCAGTTTTCTTCATCTTTTTCTTCTTCTCTCCAGTTTCTCTAACCTACTGCTGCGGCCTAAATGTGGCCGTGGGGTAACACGCTGCTACACTCCAAACTTTGGCCTCATGTAACACCTCTCGGTGAGTACAACTCAAATCGTTTGTCAGCATTTCAAACTAACGTGAACACATCTGATTACTTTCTTCACAGGGATTACGAACAACGTTATTGTTATTATTTTAACATGAGAGATTTTTTTTTTGTATGAAAGGAAACGTGTGTAACACAGGATGTTAAATTAAAAACTACATAGTAATATTTCAGAAATAATATTTAATTAATGTATTATAATTTTATTTTAATTGATTGGCCTGTGAACAGTTTTCAGGGCTTACCCCGCCTCTCATTTGTTTTAAAATCACATGGTGTAGCTTCACTCGTTATCCTGAACAGAACAAGCTCTTGAAAATAAAGAATGATTTACCGGTATTTATTTGCTTTCAGTTGCATTTCCCCTAAATACATCATGTTTGTTTTCCTCAAAGGAGAAGTAAGCAGATTAAAAAAACAAAACCGACAAAGAAGCAAAAGTAATTGTACCATTTTTGAACAATGTCAGCAGACTGAGTTTTTGACTGCAACGTCATCAAAGATATTGAGCGGGACAAAGAAGTAACATGTCACAGGGTTTCAAATAGAAGCGATTGAACATTGTAGAGAAACATAAATGTCAGCAGGAAGTGCAAAGCCTGCAGTTCACGGGTTAGACACGCCCTTATATTCACATATTGACAGGATTCCTCATGACTGCCACCATAAAATGTTATCTAGTCAAGCTTTGGCCCTTTGGCCACGCTGTTGGTTGACGTTGTCTATTTGAGGCAGTAAAACGGGGAGGAGGAAATTAGCAGGTCAAAGTCACCTACCAGAGGACCATCGTCGAAAGCAGATGAAATTCTGACTTAACCTCGGCGAATTTTGAACTTTGGTCTTCATGCGCTTGGTCTCCCGCTCTCCTCTTGGGTTTGTGGCGGGAAAGGGCGGCCTCGGTCTCGTCACAGATTTGCCTGGATGAGACTTTCGGTGCTCGCTGGATGTAACAGCAACTCCATGTGGATGTTGGATCAAGTTCCAGTGGAGGTGCTGTTACTTGCAGAAAGTTACCACAGATGACTACAGCGATTACTGTGAGCTAATTTGTTCAAAGGGTATTTAAAAAAAAAAAAAAAGAGTAATGGGGCACAAGGTGATGACCTATGAATTGACAGCCAGTGATGAGAACTTCTGCCTGTCATTTCTGTAGGCCACTGCTGTGTTTGTCCTTCAGAACAAAGAGTAGTTTCTTGCATTATCATTTTCCATGTATGAATTATCTTTGCAGGCCTGCGAGGAGGGCAGGAAGACGTTGCGTTGTCCTTGAATGATTGTTGACCATATCCCAATAAAGTTTGGATATTTTCCTTTCTGAGCTTTTACTGTATTTGTGTGGATGCAGGTTACTCCAATTGACTTCATTATTTTTCATATATTTCGCCCTGTTTGGTACCAACCCTGTTACAAATACTCAAACACCCCAAAATTTTTTGGGGAATATCGTTAACCATAATCACGTGAGTCACTTGCTGTATACAGTCAGCTTTGTGTGGAGAGGAAAGAGACATGACTTCCTTCCGTTTCCTTGTCCCGTCATTTACCTCATCTCTGCAGTACACGGGCTTCAAAAAGAGTTTTCGACTGGCTTAATGCATCCTGTTGACGAAAGTGGAGAACACAGCAAGAGCGGGCAACAGCAAGAGCACGCAACATTTCCCAACATGCAGGGGCCCTAGACGTTCACTGCTCTTACTTACAAGTCACCGGTATTACATTTGGTGTGGTATTCTATGTACATCTTTACATCCATTGTGCACAAGCCAATTATAATAGAATTTATTTTGGGTGTTTAGGCTGCCTCGGTAATCATTTGAATTTTCAGAAAATCTGAAGTTCGTAAATGTCTGCAAATTGCAGAAAGAAGAGTCATGAAAGAGAAATAGTTGTGATCAGATGATGAAAAACACTAAAATGCTGATTGAGGCAAACGTGTTGACATTTTTGTTCTCCAACTTCTGATCAAATCTATAGTTACAGTTTAGCATGCCTGTGGGGTTCATCGTGAGATGTGGAGTAAGCAAATGCATTCCTGATATCTTTAGTAAATATATCGTAATTATACTGTACTGTGCATCCACATACTGTACTGGTTGCCACTCAATTGCAGGAAGTGGTAACAATAAAGTACAGGGCAGGTGATCTGAACACATGCTATAATATGGCATTATAAGCACACACATGCAATTGGGGGATGTAAAGGACATGTTTTTTTTTTTTTAGTTTGTGGCAGAAATTGCTCTTGATATATTCCACAACGGGAATAACAGAGGGTTTTGGGGCAGAAAAACTGTACAAAACTTGGGGATATCATACCTGTGAATCTATCTATTTGCTTTTCTGACATTTAGATTACCTGAGTGTCGCAATTTAGTTCATTTCAAACAAAAGAATGCTCTTTGTATTAGAAGTGTGCTTGATAGGTAGATCCAATCACAGCACAGAATTGTGTTTACATTTATATAAATCATTAAATATCACAAAGTTTCTCCTCGGCGATCCGGTGGCCGAATGGTTAGCACGTCGGCCTCACAGTGTAGAGGTGCAGGATTTGATTCCGGCTCTGACCTTCGTGTGTGGAGTTTTCATGTTCTACCCGTGCCTGTGTGGGTTTTCTCCGGGTACTCTGGTTTCCTCCCACATTTCCTCCATCCAACAGTGGCAGGTTAATGGAAAACTCTAAATTGTCCCAAGGTGTGAGTGTGAGCGTAAATGGTTCTTCGTCTATGTGTGCCTTTCGATTGGCTGGCAACCAGTTCAGGGTGTACCCCGCCTACTGCCCTAAGACATCTGTGAAAGGTTACAGCACGCTCCACGTCCCTTGTGAGGATAAGCGGAAGGATGGGTGGGTGGATGGGTGGATGGATGGACCTTTCTCTTTGCCTTTATTGCAAGTGTTTTTGGTTGTCTCATTTTCCTGGTGTTGTACCATTGTTCTTTGTTGAATTTTGTTTGTCTTTCGACCTATTTTTGTTCGTAAACCTTTTTTGTCAATGTTTTTCGGGTTCACGTTTCTGGAATCCAATTCTGTCCGGATCTTTCCGGAAACCTGACAGGCATTTTATGAAGTTCGGTCCATTGACTTGCATTTGTTTAAGAGCCTAATTGACACACTCAATATGGCAGACGTGGTTACGTATGCCAGTAATGGCGCCGCACATTGCACAAACGAATTAGTAGACGACATCTAGTGGTAGAGCGGAAGAGGCGCATTTCCCGTCGATAAACGCGGGTAAAACGCAATTCCGGTTTTCAGAAGGAGGGCAACAGCATGGCGTCCAGCAGCGACATGCCAAATGCTAATGGACTAGAGAACGGGGAACCGGTGGTTAAGCGGCCACGAGAAAACGTCACGCCGGAGTTTCCGTTCCGTTCTCCGAAAGAGCCTGCGAACAAAGTGACTGTGGTGCTCGGAGCTCAATGGGGGGACGAGGGAAAAGGAAAAGTTGTGGATCTGCTCGCAATGGATGCGGATATTGTGTGCAGGTGTCAGGTACCAGCTGCGTTCATACTCAATATTACACTTGACACATAAACGAAACATGACATTCATATATCCTTCGACGAATAAAACGGTAAACGGGTAGAGGCCAGAGAAAGTCGTTTCGGATAGGCAGTGGTTAAATATTCCTGACGTCGTTCGGAGGTTCCGACACGCTGCGATGCTAGCCTGGTTTGCTACCATGTGTTCAACGGTAGATCAAAGCCGCCTCGTTTGAGGGAAACGTGTTGTGCGCAGTGCTACTCTGTCCAAAGAGTGTCTTGGTAGAAGTCATATTGCACAAAGTGCTCCCCCCCCCCCATACGGGTTCTGTGAAATGAAATGACGTAACACAGCGTGCTTTCTCAGTTCCCGTTGCGCATGATGTGGCGTTTACGTACCCTTCGTGATCGGAACTCTGAATTTTTGTTTTTCTCCAGGGTGGCAACAATGCAGGTCACACTGTGGTCGTTGACTCGGTGGAGTACGACTTCCACCTGCTGCCCAGTGGCGTCCTCAACAAGAAGGCTACCTCCTTTATTGGTATATTGGTTCTCTAATTTATTGTGACTGACGTTAATTTTCAGGGAAGATGAACACACTACTGTACAAAAAAAAAAAATCCCACGACCCTTCATTGCTGACACAAAACACACTTCATTGAAGACAAAAATATTTTAAAGAGAATTTTTAAAGAAAAACTACATTAATCTGGTAGCATAAAACCTGCATACTAATACGTAGTTTTTTTGTTGTTGTTTTGTTTTTTTAGAAAAAGCAAACAGGACACTTGACAGTGCGTCACCATGTGTTATGTAAAAAAGATTGACACAAATGTAGCTGTATTTCTTCTAAATATTTAATATAAATATTTAATGTTGCAGGCAATGGAGTTGTCATACACCTCCCAGGGCTGTTTGCAGAGGCACAATCTAACCTGAAGAAAGGCAAAGGTAGTTTTCAACCGTTTGTATAAATATGCATTTGACTAGTTGTCATGTTCAGTAAAGCATTTTTTTTCCTTCACATGTAGGATTGCAAGGATGGGAAGATAGACTCAAGATTTCTGATCGTGCACACATTGGTGAGTATATTTTTTGTCTGAAGTCTTTTTAAATGTAAAAGTGTCTTATTGCGGGTCCCTCGGTCCACCTCCAGTTTTCAACTTCCATCAGGCTGTCGATGGCATTCAGGAGCAGCAGCGACAGCAGCAAGAAGGGAAAAAGTAATTTTGCTCATTATTTAAAGCACTGATGCCTGAATATGTGTCATGTCTGCTGGAGGGAGTATTTTCTAAATTGACTTTGTTTTATTTACTGTTGCGTGTTTATCTTTGCTGCAGTTTGGGAACGACCAAAAAAGGTATTGGCCCTGCCTACTCCTCCAAAGCTGCTCGGAATGGCCTGCGTGTCTGTGACCTTGTCTCAGATTTCAAAGTCTTTGAGGACAAGTGAGTAGCAGTGTGTATGCATACAGTTGGTTCAAGTTTGGGGTTTTGGAACACTCAGAGACCCCACACATGAGGAAAAAGCCAAAGTCTGTTCCTATTGCTCTGGAGTAGTAGTGGTAACTGAAGCTAGGCTAATTATTAACTGTAAAAAATACTCTAATAGATGTACAGAATCAACTTCTTTTATTATAATACAAATTCTGGAAAGTAAAACATAACTTCAAACTTTTAACATGTACTTTGGAGAGAAAAATAATCATACAGAGCTTTGTTGCTAGCTTTTTTTTTTGCGCTATTAATGATGATAATAATAATGCATCTGCGAGGCATCTTGGTTGGCATAGCATCGCTTATACTTATATGAATACGAATGAAGGCATTAACTGGAATGTGTGTGTGTGTGTGTGTGTGTGTGTGTGTGTGTGTGTGTGTGTGTGTGTGTGTGTGTGTGTGTGTTTTTTTTTTTAAGGTTCCGCATGTTAGCAGAGCATTTCTTGACAATGTATCCAAACCTGAATGTGGACATTGAAGATGAACTGGAGCAGTTAAAGGTGAGAGGTGATGGAGTCATACACAGTTTTACTCTGTTGTATCGGGGTTCATCATTTGCGTTTTCATTTGATTGTAGCTTTTTAGGCAAATGTGTTTTTGTGTGTGTGTGTGTGTGTGTGTTTTTTTTTTTTTTTTGGTGGGGGTGGGGTAGTGTATACAGGCAAATATGAATATAGAGTTGTGCGCTTTGAATGTACAGTCGAACCTGTTTTCAACATACCGTTTGTCATCGGCTGTGTACGTAAGTGACTGTTTTACAGTAAACTTCAATTGGTCGTGTGGGTAAAGTTGGAGCGCCAAAACCAACAAAATGTTTTGATGTATGGTCTTGAGAACCCTCGTTTCAAATGGCGTTGAGATTTGTTGTCCAAACCTTTTCAAAATAACTTGCGAGGTACACTCTGAGTTCAGTTACTGATCATTACCTCCTTTATTTGTACTTAGCAATGTATATTACTGTCGTTGATTTGTGATTCCAGTAAGATCAGAAATAAATTTCCAGACATGTTACTATTGGGTCTTTCAATTTGTCAATTTCTTCAGGGATATGCAGAGCGACTTCGCCCTCTAGTGACAGATGGTGTGTACTTTATGCACAAAGCTCTTACTGGCCCCAGTAAGAAAATCCTGGTGGAGGGGGCAAACGCCGCACTGCTGGATATTGACTTTGGTGAGTGCCAGGAGGATTGAGGATTTAATCGAGCTGACGTATTAGATGTTTTTGGCTCCTTTAGCTAATAGACATGTCTCCACTCAGGCACATATCCTTTTGTGACGTCGTCTAACTGCACCGTCGGAGGAGTGTGCACTGGACTTGGCGTGCCGCCGTCACACGTTGGAAGAGTGTATGGCGTCGTCAAGGCCTACACCACCCGAGTGGGCGTTGGCGCGTTCCCAACAGAGCAAGATAATGTGAGTCATGATGCATTTGAGGACTGGTTTTAAAAAAATATATTCTATTACGGTGTGTAGATGGGGTTCCTGCGGATCCTTAAAAACTGCATCACATCTATGAATCTAAAAACAAGGCCTTATTTAAAATGTCTTCAAGCCAACAGTGCATTTTATCTTACAGGAGACAGGGGCACTTTTACAATCGCGAGGTCGCGAGGTTGGCGTGACAACGGGTAGAAAGCGCCGCTGCGGATGGCTGGACTTGATTCTGGTCCGATATGCTCACATGGTCAACGGCTTCTCCGCGTAAGCACGCGTCACTTCTATGAAATTTCTCCTCTTCATTGTCACAACTGAACTCAAGAGCCTTGAATTTGCAGCATCGCCCTGACCAAACTGGACATTTTGGACACCCTGGCGGAGATCAAAGTGGGCGTGGCCTATAACGTCAACGGGGAACCTCTGCCAAGTTTCCCAGGTAAGTGACGAGCCCTCAGATTAATGTCTGCCAGCAGTAGGGCTGGGCAAGGCAATGATGTAAAAAACACTCACCGTTATTTTGATAGATATTGGAATCACATTTAACAAACACCATTATTCATTGATTTCAAAACTTAGTATTTATTCAACTATTTGAATAATATATTCAAATCCAACTTCACAAGCTGTGTCGCCTGAAGTGCGCATTTTCGCCCGCATGATGTCTGGTGCGACTCGACCTCGCATGGTTTCTAGATTCACATTAAGCCTCTGCAAATCCGCCACTGTTTGTTGTCCATGAATGCTAAATGAGGAGGAGCTATTAAAGGCGTCGATGGATCCTCAGCCAAATTGTCTTTCATTTCATTTCAATTGTCTTTGGATCCTCAGCCAAATTGTCACCACGCCATTCAGTGCATACATTGTTATTATTCTAAATGCTTTCCTTTTGAGCTCTTTTTTTGCTGTCTGACTTGCATGTCACAAAGCGAGCCTTTATAAACTTGGGTGGTTTTTGGTCATGGTGCAGCAAACATGGACGTTCTGACGCGTGTCACCGTGGAGTACAAGACCTTCCCCGGCTGGTGCCGCAGCACAGAGGCGGCCCGCAGTTTTAGCGAGCTGCCGGTGCAGGCGCAGAACTACATTCACTTCATTGAGGACTTTCTGCAAGTGCCAGGTTTGTAAAATCTCGTTCTGCATTACCGAGGAGGGCCACAGACGCCGATGCACATTCACACGTTTATTTGACGAGGCAAACGGGTCAAATGCAAATGACCTTTTGTTCCTTCTTGTTTCAGTGAAGTGGGTTGGAGTGGGCAAGTCCAGGGAGAGCATGATCAAACTGTACTGATCTGTGGACACAGTTGCTGTCTTCCATATTTGTGGCCAAGACGATGTCGCTTTGCCATCATTTTAGATGTTAACTCCCATCATAATGGAAGTCTTTCACCAGCCAGGATCCAAGTGAAACGTTTCTGTCTCGCAGCTATCAATACTGTAATCCTTCACGAGTGAACTTATACGTTCCATCTGATGTTTCTGTGTTTTCAGGGTGTCAAGTTTTAAAAGTGGGTCTTCCCACTCATTCCTTCTCCTGGTGATTAAACCCCTTTTTTTCCTTTTTTTTTTTTTTTTTTTAAAAAAGCAGTCTGCTTACCCTTTAACAAATGTTCACACATTTACTGGGTTGTTAGGAGTATCAGACTTTTTTGTTTTTAACTGGGGCGCATTAATGGCAACATGAAAACCTATTATGGAATATCTGAAAAGTTTTTCCGGGGCTATTTTAAATACATTGAGGTTGTTTGTAACAGTGATTGTTGGAGTGAATAGTGTGATTTTGGAAATCATCCTTAGTACAAAAAATATATATAACAAATGATGGTTTCAAATAAAGCTTTCCATGCCATAATTTTTGACAAGAAAAAATGTTAATGTAAATGTAAAAACAAAGAATGACTTATAATAGTTCATCCAAATAAGTTTCTTATGCCATTGTCAATAAATGGAAACTTTAAACTCTTTAAAGGTCTTATTTCTGGTTTGAGTGATTTAAACCAATAATCCTAATTATTCTTCTTAAAAGCCCAGTGTTTTCTTACAAGAAATCTGTAGAAGTATTCACCCTTCCAGTATTTTTCTCCTTTCAAATCCTCATGTGTAAAGCCCTCTGTGTAAAAGCTTTTCGATGCCTGGAGGAATTAGATTAAACCCTAAAGTGGTTTCCTCTGGAGATCGATGCCGAGGTGTAATTTAGTCCCGTCTCTCTTAATGCAACCAAGGCCCAATACAGACACATAATTTATTTTTTTTTTGCACTAAAAGTGATTCACTCTTCAGTTTCGATCTTAGTTAATCGTTACAATTGAAACTACTGTAAATGTCTTTTTCTTTTGTTTTTTTTTGCAATTGAATAATTTGGTCCTTTACAAGTTTTAACGATAGTTTTACCTTCGAATTGTATTTAATAATCCTGAGGGGGTAATTGCACTTAATTTCAGAAATATTGTTTTCTTGTCATTGGAGCGGAGAAACAATACACACATGCATCCTCCCAGAAAAGCTTACCTTTTAAAATCCCCGAAAAGCAAGATTCAGTTTTGTCACACAATACCATTAGGAAAATGGTCTCTTCATGCATTTTTTTTCTTAGTGCACCTTCACTTAAATGAGCAAAGATGCAGACGTTTGCTAACCAATCAATTTCCAGCCTCGAGAAGTCTGCATCATCAAAAATGATAGAAAGAAGAGCGCACAGTTGATGTCTTAATTGAAAATAAAGTGCTCCTAATTGCATGGTCGTCAGGGCCGCCCTCCTTCCTCTTATTTACCGCCATCTTCCTTAGTAAATGTCAACACATTTCTGAATCGGCTACCATTTTTTTCTAAAATTCCTGTCGAGCTTTTTCACAGGTGTTCTTTGAGCATCATTTCCGTTTCTCTTCACTGGATGGACTATAAGCACAAGCGTGTGGAACTGAAGCTAAAAATCGACAAGTAAGGATATTTTTTTTTTCATTTGTTTCATGTGGGATGCCTTTCTCTGTGTCCTAATTGCAAAAACAAATACATTTGAAGATATTGCCGCAGTACAAGTTGAATACTGTAGTTGGTACCTTTAAGGGACTTTTTATCTGTATCATATACATTAATCGATTTGCATTTTGACAATTTATGACTTCTGAAAAGGACCTTTACAAGAAGTGACGGTCTCTGCTTTCGTGTTTTTGTCCTGCAGCATTCCCACAATTTCCATTAATTTTCTATTTCAGTTCAACTGTATTGTATTGACCCAACTTGCCTCAGCTCTTTGCACTTCATATGGACTTTTGTGAGAAGACAGAGAGACAGACAGTCAATCAAAGGCAGACTGGATGAAGTCAGATAAATGTATTTGTCTTGCACGTGATCTGTTGAGTGCATGAAATAAATCCAATTTCATCTAAGTACGGTGCCAGGATGGAAATAACATTTTGTACAACTGCAGTGCTGTTTTTGCAGCCCTAGATTTTGCTTTATATATGCGCATGTGGGATCACATTGGTAAGCTTTGATCACTTTAACAGTATTGCAATAAGAGCGATGCGATACCTGGGAAATCGTTGTCATCCAAAACATAATTATGCTTTTGCAATTGACAGTAACCCTAATTTTGGATCAGCACTGCCAAAGAGGATTTCAGCTGAAAATTTGATATGGTTCTAGTTTGTAGGTCAAAGTTTACGGCAGAAAATTTGCATTTAATCATTTGTTAACTTTTAAATAATGAGTATTTGAACAATCACATTTAAATTTACCATTCTTAAGCAAATAATCGTATCCTAAAAATGGTTTAGTCCTCATACATAGACTTTGACACGACTGTCCTTATCAATCGGTCCTACTACGCTCTCCATTTCTCCATATATGTACAAATTTAGGCTCGGCCTGCGCCAGTTTATTACACAGCACAGGAGATGATGTTTATAGACCTGCATCTGACATGGGGTGGGTGGGGTGAATTAATTGTGGTAAATTACTAATTTGTGGGAGGCCACAAAGTAGGTATAATGTGCACACGAAATGTTAATTTGTGCTCCTGAAATAGCTGTGACATTGTATTAGACAGCTGGATTAAAAACAAAAACAAAAATCAAATGCTTCATCTCTGGAGATGGTAAGGTGGAGGGAGAAGCTGGGGCTAAAAACGATGGACGGAAATAGATATGATCGAATTTTATTTTCGGCTGGGGATAAGCAGCAGAGACATTTTCAAAGATCTGGAATTGCAAGCCATTGATGGGAGGAGAATAATGAAAGAAACTTAATTTAAGGACATCGTGAACTGGAGTTGCTGGTGTATGAGGTGCACTCCATTTGCGGACACAGACAACAGAATTTTCTGCGCACATAACGTCTCACAGCCAAAGAACTACATTGAAGTCAGTTGATGAGTTTCATTTTGAGAAAAGTAAGGCTCAGTTCCTATTTTAGGGCATACACATTGATTTGGTTATGGTTAAAAAAGAAATAGAAATATATATGGCACTTCAAAAGTTGTTTCTTGTAAACACAAGGTCGCAATTGTTCTTTGGCAGTGTGAGGGTCAGTCGTGTGATGTGCAGAGGGGAGTCAATTGTGGGGTTTTTTTTGGCTTTTGTCCAGTTCAGTCAGGCCTTAGAAGCACGACAGTCACCAACTTATCAGCTGTGATTGTGCTTTACATTTGACACACACACACTCACATTCTGGTTTCCGTATGTTGTGGAGACCGTAGGGACACATTGGCGCTCTTTTGTGGACAGCAGTCGTTCTGCTTTTTTGAGGTTACAATGCCGGCTTGAAAAGCGGGCGGGACTTTGTGATGACTACAGCTGACAATGACAGGCTGTGGCCATCGCGACGTTCCGGCCTCTCTGCCTGCTGTCTTGAAGCTCAACATTGGAAGTCTGCCTACAGGCTTCTTATCCTGGACACTTTGCACACTCACACACAGACAGCTACTAAAATAAGCGTGCGACTCACTGAATTTGCGTTCAAGCACACTTTGATTGACATTGACATTTAATTTCTCATTATTGTACGGAATGCAGTTTACAGAAATAAACAGTAGTACAGTAGTAGTACTCTCGACCAGATGAACAGCTTAATGCACTCAATGCATTTCAAACGAACTGTCAATGGTTCTTGTGAAGAAAAACAAAACAAAACAGTATTGTTTCTGTAATTTTCGGCCGCTCTTTTGTGTTCAATTTAAATTGCGCATTGTTCACATGAAACTGACTGTGACTTGAGTGTGTGAAACAGTCGCATCCCAGTTAGTTTGATTGAATCTTCTCCTCCTCCATGTTCTCTATGTTGAAACATCCATCCCTTAATTTGAGCGTCTGCAAAACGACACACACACACACACACACACACACACACACACACACACACACACACACACACACACACCATGCATGCTACACTCTGACGACACACACACACACACACACACACACACACACACACACACACACACACACACACACACACACGGCATGTTCCATTCTGCTCTCCCCTCTGGAGATAAACAGGTGGAAGAGCTACTAAGTGATGTCTGCCATCTAGTGGTGAATGGTGATATTACAATATTACAACTTAACAGGCATGGTGGGGGGAAGCCTTTTGTAATGTTGCCTGTCCCTACACACATGCGCGCACACACACACACACACACACCCCACTACAGCAATTCAATCAAGCAGTATGTGAGGTTATTGAGACAGCGAGGCTGAGCTGGCTCCTGCAGTCGACACCGATCAGACCCCAGTGAATCCCGGCATCGATCCTGCCCAAATACTGTATCGACAGCCAGGCAAAGAGGTGACCACGTGATGCAATGTCCATTTCGTCATTACATTTCATTGTGTGGTGCTTTTTCTCTCTTTGAGCTCACTCTCTTAGTCTCTCATCCACCTCGTAATGTCAGCTTGATTGAGTATTTTCTCCTCCCTTGTGGGTTCAGCAACAGCCTCCCTCCTCACCCACATTCACGCACACACACTCACGCTGTCTGCGCAGGCACCCAGCCCATATGTGACCGCCTCAGCTCATCAGTTTGTTGCTGCATGAGGCGACTGCAACTCTGGCTTCTTATTATTCTTCATTTTTAAGGTAGGTGCACTTGTAACAGTGTACTGAGCACATTACGGAACCCCTCAGGTGTTAATAGAGGACTATTACAGCCATGGCTCGCATGCAGCTGCATCAGCAACATCTGCAGTGCTGTTGGCACACAATACGAGCCACATTGTAATTAGCGTGGTCGGGTGGTGTTTAATCCCATTGTGTCACAGGCTGCTGTATATAATTGCTTTTGGTGAGAATGTTACACTCATGACATGTCATGAAGCTGCCTGGCTGTGTGAGTAGTGTGATGTGAACTTTTTTGCTGTAATCTGCTCTATTTGATGTCTCTTGATTCATGTTATCAAGTTGAGAGAGCTGCTGGCTAAAGAGTGTCGGTTTTCAAAGACGTTCTGGATATGATCTAGTTGTTCCTGTTTGAGAAATGTACATGCATTCTCAACTGAAATTATTCTCATATTTCCAAGCAGGGTTCTCAGTCAAGACACTGCACAGGCTTCCTTTTACGCAATTTCATGAACTCCAGCTAACGTCTGTTGATGTCATTACTACACAATACACATGGCAATGACCAAAGATGCTTAAAAGTTAATATTGAGTTTGGAATGTAAATATCCGAAGTTGTATAACAATAGGCTTATTTTATCATCATTTGTGGTAGCGTGGAACTCAAGTGGTGTAATGGTGAAATACTCATGTCTTGTCAGTAGATGAGTGTCTTGCATTGTTGCGTTACAACCAAAAGGTGTGTGAGTTCAAATCCACACTGTTATGTGTGTGACATTGGAATATTTATCCCCCCCAGCAGTCCAAAACATCTGTCAGGGAATTGTTTGAGCCCATACGTCACCTTACGTTCAGCGCCATTGGCTCTGATACGCCTCCTCCATTCCAACAGTTGAAATGGCCGAGTGTGACTACGCCCAAAGACTGAGAATTGTCCATATTCCGAATGTCATTTGAATGGTTGCCTATTTGTGTAAACCCTGTGATTGACTGATGATCAATACAGGGTCAACCCCACCTCTCACACTTTGTCCAAGAATAGGCGACTATAGACAGTAACAATAATGTAAAAGATGAATGGAAGGATTATTAGCCAATTAATGGATGCACCACAATGCAGTGTCATTGTGCTGCAAGCGCAATGATCAACATGCTTTTAAATGATTGCCTTTCTGACTATGCACGTTAAAAGTGAGTATTATTTTCTCTCACGAGACATTTTTAGTCAGATCTGATTGCGTTGCAATAATGTATTCGAAACAGTGTCCAAGGAGTGCATCTCTGATTCAAAATCTCCTTTATCCCCCGTCTGTAGTGTCCCCTCCAACAGAGTGTGATGTGGATGGGCTCCCCAGTGGTTACGGATCAAGGGAGTCCATCCTCAGGCCAGGTGAAAAGAAAGACTGGAAAAGAAGAAGGCGTGGTCGCGATAACAGGTTTGTCGAGCTACTACGGCGACCTGTCTTTGTTTTGCATGTTCGTGACCACGTCCGTTTGTTCATTTGAGCGGTGATGATGTTGCTTCTCAGAAGGGCGGTAGCGGGCTCGAGTCATTGCTTTTTGGGGGTGTTACAGCTGCAACGGCTGGGATCCAGGCCACCCCAACACAGATCCTGGCAGAGGAAAATCGGGCCCCACATTTGAAGTGACCGGAAGTGCAGCCATGCGCTGCTCCACCCTGCTTGCCATCCTCACAGGGGTGCTACTCTACTTGGTGCTGGGTGCCGTGGTGTTCCGCGCTTTGGAGGCGCCGCTAGAAGAGGGCAAGCACAAGCAGCTGCAGGGGACATGTCAGGAATTCCTGATGAACTTCACCTGTGTTGGTGCTGACAACCTGCAAGCTCTCATAGAGGTATAGTGCAGATCATTTTATACTACCTCCAATCAACCAAATATAAACTAATGACAAAACATCAGTGAGGAGGGTACACCCTCGGAGTACCAGTTCAGTATTTAGCCCATTCTGTCCTTCAGAAGAACCGTAGTTCTCAGTTGTGTTCAGCAATGCAAAGTCCAAGTCAGTGTGGCCACACCACAATCGTTTGTGGCATCATGCATTCACCGTTCCTCCATTTACATACACACATAATGGAAAAGACTTTCTAACAAGGAAAATATTATTGAGTAGAAGAAAGCCAAGCAATAATTGGAATTTTTGTATTTAAAAAAAAAAAAAACATTTCCTAAAGTTGAGTTTGTATCAGGTTTCACCAAACAGGGTCAGCAAATGTATCAAGAGATCTTTCGTGGATCTAAAGGATTCCAAAGATGATTTTTTTTCTCATCTAGAGTAATATCTACAGTTTATGTAGGGAGTATAGAAGTGACCGTGTGGAAGTTGTGTTGTATTATTTTCCACTAGATTCAGTTCTGGACACATTCGTTATCTCTAGAAGAGTGGGTCTCATTTTGGGGGTCTGTGAGACAGTAGTTAGCGCTCGGCGAAAGACTCTGGAATAGATGATCATCTTAAATGGGATGAGGATTATGATGGGCTCTGCCCTGTAAGGGACACCATCATCTGAAAAGTTCAAGAATTGTTCTAGATCACAGGTGTCAAAGTCCAGGCCCAGGGACCAGATCCGGCCCGCCACGTCATTTTATGTGGCCCGCGGGTGCAAGTCATGTGTGTCAACTTTCATGATCCTTTGCTGAAATTTGTCCCGAAATGTCAAACTGTCATGAGTAATAAATAACGTTGAGATATTGCATCTGCCCTCCGAGGGAAGCCGTAACTCCGAAGTGGCCCGCGACAAAAAATTAGTTTGACACCCCCGTTCTAGATAATATGACACCATGTTTTAGAACATAATGGGTTTCAAAATGGCCTCTTCTCATTATACGACGTGCAAAGTGACATACACACACACACACACACACACACACACACACGCACACACTGTAATCAGAAACGTGTCTTTGATTGTAAGTAATGATATTTGCCAACTGTGAAATTCATCAACGTCATTTCTGGGAAAAAGCAAATAAATCAGGGAATATTATTTTTTTTTTTTCCCCCCATAATTCCATGGTAGGAAGTAGCAGAAGCCATCGGTGCAGGTGTGGATCCGAGCAACAACGCCTCCTTTGTCAGCCAGTGGAATCTGGCTAGTGCCTTTTTTTTCTCTGGGACAGTCATCACGACTATTGGTGGGTATACGCAAGGCCGCTAGAGACATCCTGCATGGCGACACGATAATTGTTTATTTTGATTGTACATATGCAGGTTTTGGAAACATCTCTCCAAAGACAGAAGGCGGCCAACTGTTTTGTATTTTTTACGCCTTGGTTGGAATTCCGTTCTTTGGTATTCTTCTTGCTGGAGTTGGAGACCATCTGGGTACCGGGTTGAGGAAAACGGTTGCCAAAATAGAGAAACTCTTCCTGGTCAGAGCCCAAATGGAACTTGACTTGTTACACTGCGTGTTGGTTTTGTTTGATCGACTGCACTGTGGTTTCTTTTCTACGGACAGAAATGGCGCATCAGTCAAACCATTGTGCGAGTTATTTCTGCCATCTTGTCCATCCTGCTGGGCTGCCTGCTGTTTGTTGCAGTGCCAATCCTGGTTTTCCAAAAGGTGGAAGGTTGGACACTGCTGGAGTCTGCATACTTTGTCGTCATCACCTTGACGACGGTGGGGTTTGGGGACTATGTGGCAGGTAAACTACACTTGGATGTTCGTACTTTTCGGACATATCCATTTTGAGAGACCGATCTCACTCTTGCATATTTTGAGTGATGGAACCTCAGCGAAAAAGTCATTTAAAGTACCAGCTGAATAACAAAGACATAGAGCTATCCTTCTAAGTCTGGCCTGCATAGTGCGACCATGACTGACAAGCATTTCAGGCTAACTAATTAACTATGAATATTTTAATTTTAAATAATGTTGCTTTGGGTAGAATGTCTTTACATATTTGAACTTAGCATGCCTCTATCTGATTTTTTGGAGCTGATGCACAGAGGCTGGTTAAAATCTTTACAAGTTAACTCTTAATATGGATGCATTTATTTCACTTTGCATTGAGAATTTTCATTCGGCCATTGCATTATTTTTTTCTCGTATGAGATAAAGTATTTTTGGTTCCATCTGCTGTATTGGTCTCTTCTGGATCAAATTTGCATTCGTGCTGCATGGAAGCATCACTATAACCCACTGACACTCTTCTTGAAGGGGATTCAGGGCTCGAAGGCAGCGACCACTGGTACAAGCCTTTGGTGTGGTTCTGGATCCTGCTGGGTCTCGCCTACTTTGCATCCATTCTGTCAATGATAGGAAACTGGCTTCGAGTTCTCTCGAAGAAGACCAGAGCTGAGGTTTGAATTCCTTCCTGTTGGTTTTAGCATTCTCACTGGTTCCATCATTGCTAATTTTATGCTTCTGTCTTAGATGGAGGAACTGCGAGCCCATGCCACTGACTGGACCCAAAATATACAGAATATGGATTTTCGGATCTCTGGAAAAATTGATGATCCCTTTAGACGGCGCCGGCGAAGGCGGCGCCATCGCGCTCGCAGCCACGGTCATGGTGCTTCAGCTCCCGGGGCTCCCGAGGGAGAAGATCAGAATGAGAGTGAAACGTATTCAGAATCTTACTCCTCTTATACATCCTCCTATGAGTCAGAGTCTGGATCTGAATCTGAAACCACTCAATCCGATCAGGTGCCCGAAGAAAAGAAGGACCCCCTCTTTTCTCAGCCTCTTGACTTTTTTGGGGAGAACCTAGCATTCATTGATGAGTCATCTGATGCTCAGAGTGGTCATTTACATTTAGATACTCAATTGGATTCAAAACCACCAAATCCGAAACACGTCCAACCACACAAAAGAAGGCGTCACAGGAGGCCCGTCCCACAAGGAGGCCTCAAAAATGATCGTAGCAAACGATCCAGTCTTGACATGAAGGAGCACAACGGAACCCCACACCCAGTTCCAAATATACCGCCGAAGCCTCAAGTATAAAAAAAAGCATCGAAAAATATGTTGCGAGCACAAGAAAGGCCAAAACAATATATCCCCGTTGTGGGACTAATGATGGGATATATTAAGGCAAAAAGTGTGACCAGAACAACAATTTGTTTGTTTGTATTGCATAATACAGGCAAATGAAACTGAAGTGTTGAACAAGCTTTGGCCGCATGTGGATTGCAGATGATGCCCGTTTACTTTAGCACGTATGCCTTAATGTGAAAATGATGAAACGTCTCAATGCCTTTGCTTTCGTTGCTGTCTGTGGAATTGCTGCTCTCTGCTGGGCTGAGAGAGGATCAACAGTTTCTATATATATAATTTGTGTCATTATTTATTTATTATGTAATCATTCCAAACAATGCAAAAAAATGAAAAAAAATCAGGACGGACAAACCAAAAAAAAAAAAAAATCATATTACTATTTTGGTGGCACTGACCACAGACACTTGCCTGCCAATGGACTTTGAGTGCTACAGTTGTAGATGTTTACGGTGGTTCACGCAACTTTTAAAATGACTACAAAAGACAACATTTGTATTTTGATGGCCTTATGCGCCAGTGTTACTGCACTCCATATACTGTACGTCCTTTTTACAATAAAATACAACCACTGTGTTTTACAATGTCACACTGTCTACTGTGAAAACAAAGTTCATGATGACATTGCTGACTAATGTCATGTCGACTAGTGGACTGTGACTGTTTCTCATGTATTGTCCAAAACACTCCAGAGATTCCACATGTCAGAGCAGAGTTTCTTTTTAAATTGTAGATCATAATATCATCATGTGATCATGAGGCATGGCATATATTATTCAAATAGATGTAAGCCTGAGTGGACAGTTCTCTTCTCCCAACTTTATGAGTTTGAAGAAAGACTGCCTCATGCAGTGCACAAAGCAAAGGACCACAAAAGGCATGGCTGGATGATGTGCAAGAACTTGAGAACCCTTCAAACAAATATAAGTAAATTGGCAAACATTCCGATGTATGCCAAAATATTACTTCTGTTATGGCTAAAAAAAGGTGAGACCAACCACGTAATCCTCCTTTTTTTTTTTTAATTCCATGTGGGTGTAACACCTAGATGTTCCAATACTTTTGTCCACATTGTGTACGCTGGTGAGGACAAATTAAGCCCAAGCTGCAAGACTGGAATAGCACGCATGCTGACAATAACCACTCACGCATCGATGGACTCAAAAGACTTAGAACAATGCAGTATCAATCACAATGCTCTTTCATATTTATATTTTTAAAAAAAGGTCATGATAGTCAGGCACTCCGGAATGAACAGACAATTCCAAGAGGAGCTTGGCAAACAGACTGGAAGCTAAGTGCCAAGAATAAATCGCTAAAACTCATACGTGGCGGGTACAAGTGGCACATGGAAGAGGGAGCACACACACACAAACAGACTAAATATACACAAGAGGTGCATGTGATGATGATTGCAGACAGGTGAAGCACTTAGAGCCTGGAAGAGAACACAATCACTACGCCTGGAGATACATTGAGAGAAGTGAGGAAAAAAATACAATAAAACAAGAAATGAAGATAAGCAGCTGAATGAAATTGACACTCAATTGTGTGGGTATTTTGTAAGTACCTTACTCGGGGATTTTTATCTTGATAGAATGTTATTGCTGTGTCTCAATGATATTCCACTTTAAATCTGACTTGATAAAACTGGCCAACATTTTCTTGTAATCTATTTATTTTTAATCAGATATGCAAGTAATTTTTTTAGAATTTTTTTTTTTGCGCTGATTCCTGCCCTTGTTTTTTTCTAGCACATCAGATTTTCCCCAAAAAATCAATAAATCATAACAGGAATGTAATATGCAATATAGGCATACAGTATATTAGTATTATTTCTGAATTAAGGATTAGGTTCAGCAACAAGTGGATTTTTTTTCTGAAATGTCATAGCTAGAAATTAGGACGGATGGTAAAATCTGTATTGTGCATTGTTTTAAAGGTCAAACTTAAAAACAAAAAATGAAAAGGTCTCAAAAACTGTGCTCGGAAAAAAGTCAAAACATTTTTTTTAAATCAGTGTCAAAATGTTTCCAGACACACAAAGCCACCTCTGATTAAAATTTGCTGTTAACCAGGGTCATTTAAGGGAGTAATTGTCTAAAATTGACTTACTACAACTAATGTTAGTTTTTTCTACTCCTTATGCAAGCGATATAAAGTGGCGCTTGAGATAAGAGTTAAATGAATTCTGTGATTGTGCTCGTAACTCAAAACACTCAAATCACCAGTCCGCACTGAAATAAGTGCAAATGCCATTATTCTAGAAATGTATCCTCCTCAAATACAGCAAAATGTGCATGTGAGCCTGCCTTGGCCACCGAGAGGCAGTATACCACAGTCATGAATCCGCAAACAAACAAGAACAGAACGTATTCAACTACTGTAACTGACTTAGTAAGGTGATATAATATTTGGTCATTTTTGTTGTGGATAAAGAATATCAGCAGTTATACTATCGATCTTCGTGTGTTGCTCCACCGTTTGTATTCAAATATCCAACCATTACAATATACAGTATAATATGAATAATATTCATCACAAATGCACATAAATTAATCTCGTCTTTATTTGCTGCTATGTTGTTGAATAAGAAGAATGCTGAGATGATGTGAGTAATCGGGTATACCCCCTCCCTCCAACAGCAAATGGGACAGTTTACTGTAGCATGTATAAAGATGACAGGCAGCCTTCTGGCATGGCGCTCAGGAAGTCAGCAGGCTGTGATGATGTGCGCTGGCAGTGGGTGACCTTTTACTGGAGGACACACACCAACGCACGCGCACACACACGCTCCGCCGCGAGAATGCCATGAATACTACTGCTGCACTCTCCGCGCTGCTGCCACCAGAGGGAGAATACTGACTCGTCTGTACACTTCACTCCTGACCTGCAGTTCGAAACAATATTCTGTCTTTGCGTGTGCATTATTTTAAACAAATCTTCAACCCCGTAGAGATAGCCTATGCTGTCAACTTGCATAGGCTGGGGCTACTGATATCTTTTTTAATTAACTGTTCAAATCAAGATCAACTCCATGGAACAAATCTCGCTGACATTGCAGTGTCGGTCATTACTGTGAACTGACATGTTAGCTTGTGTAAATAGTAAAAGCATTCTAATCAGCAGCAAACGTTTAACAGAACACTGAGCTTTATCTTCTCGTGTTCTAGTTTATTTGTGTTGCTTCTGTCTAGGTTAGGAAGACTGCAGTGCCTTAAAAGCTTCAACGTATGCGCCTACTGACCGAGTAACAATTTGTGTCTGCTCATCAATACGTGTGTAATGTAGTGTATATAACATGGATTCTCTGGTAGCTTTGCTATTATGACTCATTGATGCAGTAATGTGCTTTTCCTGTACAATGGCGTCTTGGTATTTATGTAGTCTATCAGCTGACACCTGTCTAAGGTCAGGACCTGCTGTAAGAGGCACCCCTGGGACCCCAGATGGCATTCATAGTATGTGGTGCCAATCTATCTTGTGGCAAAATAGATTGTATAATGCAGTCTGTTAAATTGTCAAATTTTAGGTAATTTTGATGTCATTCTATAAAACCTGAAGCAGGACCGGTTTTGCCAGGTTTAGAATTCACACTGCACCAGCACGATGCAGTCCCGCAGAATTGCAGTGTCTGCAGTAGAGACTCAATGACCTTGCTTCAAGGTCGTAATGACACCACCGTCAGTTTTTCCTCTCGTGTGCGCGCGCCACGACCATCCTGCACCCGCAGCCCATTTCACGCGTGACCACAACGAGGCGCACCTTTGACGCAACTACAGTGTTCAGGGAGGGGGATTAGTTAGTAACACGCAATAGGCTAAATACAGACAAATGTACATCAACGCATGTTCCTAGGTTGCCTTTTTAAATCAAGATATGACTTTTTTGTTTTATTTATGAAATGGACAATAGTGCCAGTATACCCAAATATTTCGGCTTTTGACAAAGCATTACAGTGTTTGGAAAAATATACAGGTACCTCCATTTATTTTAGTGAAACGGTTGAGATACTTGCAATCGAATCTGTATTAAGGGGAATGAATTTCATGTTGCCTTTTTAGCCACTGCGGTGACGGGGCCAGTGTCACGAGACAGACTGCATAGTTTTCACAAGTGCTCTTTTTGCAGCTCTCCCATGTCGATTGTAACAACAAGAATACAAAAAAAAATCTTACGGTGGCCTACGTATAATGTGAAATAATCAGGAAGTACATTTATACATGTTGTTGCAATGTTGTGTAGGTTAATTAATAACTAGGAGAAATCTGCAGAAATGAGGAAAACACATCTGAAATTACTTCACCGCCATACGCGTATTTTTAGTTGATCTAAATTTTTCTGCAGGAGTTGCTCGCCCTCGTTAAGAAGTCGATGACGCTAGTGGATGACACGTACGTGGAGACGTAGCGGTAAAAGCAGACGCAAATTGCTCAGCGGGAGGAGCCGGGGCACGGGACAAGGTCTGACGTCACTTAGTGTACCAAGTTAGTAAAAACCAAGTAACACCGGAAGTTGATGTTACATACGCTAAAATAAAAAGTTACCCGTTGCAATTGTAATTGTATTAATCGCTAGGTAATACAGATGTGTGTACAGTATAAATATATATTATAGCATCTAATTAGGAATACGTATATTGCCAACCTGACCAAACCAAAACCTTTAGCGTTAAGCATCGTCTGGATTTTATTCTGAATTGGTCGTAACAGGATGCAGTATTGACTTGTTTGAAACTGGACTATGTAAAGACAGCTTCAGCTGTGTGAGTCGAAGGTGAGGATTTTAATACCTGTGTCTTGGTACCAAGCAGGCGAAGAAGACCGTGTCGCTCGGAGCTGTCATCACGAATTCCTCGGCCAAGTCACCGTCAGGTGTGACAAACACGATATTGCTTAACAGTGCCGTCAGATCGCTCAAGCGAACGGTGGACTTGCTCGTCCCGCAGAGCTGCTTGGCCCCAGATATAAAACCCGGTTTCTGTTGTTCCTGGTAAGTATCAGAATAAATAGCGGGAATCGGAATATATATTTGTGGTTATCTGCTAGTTATGCATGTGCTGCCGTTTTTATTCCACGGTAGCTTGATTTGTATGCACGCTGGGCAGAGTGAAGTTGGCGTGGTCACGTTATTGGGGGTAGGGGGCACTAGCCGCTCGGGAATTGATCATTTAGTTGTCTTCCCGTCGATAATTTACTGCAGACACCACATGTGCCTGTGCACAAAAGCACTACTTCTAGACGTCATTAAAGGCCTTAAAGTTTCACAATCAAGCCACAATGTCTTTGAAAGCCCCCATACAATATTTAAACAGGATGTACTGTTACTAGGACAAAATATGCAGCCGTTTGATTGCATCCAGATTACGACTAATAAAAATGCAGCGGGCCATGATTTCCATGCACTGCCCACTTCTACAACAGTCCAGAGTTGAGGGTCCTTAACTTTCGCGTGTTATCATTTTCTGAGTTAATAGACTTCCTGTCTCACCACACTGACCTCTGAATGTAACCAAGCCTGCTAGTCTAGGATTGAGATCACTGATCTGAACGTATAATCTACTTTGACAATTAACCTTTCACCGGTTAGAGATCAGTAGGCAAGGTCACCCCTGGGTGCTGTTCCTGGTGCCTGCACGGTGCACAGCATATGCAAACCTCTAAATCACTTTTAAATGCATTTATTTGATGCGTAATGACCGACAAAGACCACTATGCGCCAAGTCAACTTGCATCAAAACAATGTCTCACCTAAAGGACATTGTACTTGACACACATGGAGTTTAAGTGTGTCGGCTTCAGCGTCAGCATTCTGATTGCGTATGCTGCACATGAGGTATTAAATAACTGACATGAGAGTATTTATGTGATCTTTTGTCACATTTTTACAACCAATTAATGATGCAATCCAATATTAGACAGACCTATGAGCAAACTTCAGCTCCCAACTTAGTATGAGTGAGAGACAAGGTGTTGGCTTTACTGTCTGTCCTTGAAGCATTCCTGTGACTTTGACCTTTGGAGTGTATCACGCAGCATAAGGGGGGCGGTTTGCTGAGTCTTGTTCATAAATCTGAATACATCCTGCGTGTTATATGTTTCAGGGATTATGTCCCATTTTTTTCTATTCACGAGTGCTTTCATTGCCTCTGGTCACAATTGATAATGTTTTTAGTGGCAGGATTCACGACTACACTTACGATTCCTGTCTTATGAAACACAAATCTTTCTGCAGAATCCCAAAAACCTATGTAGCATTCAATACAGACCTTCATTTACTTTGCAGGTGTCCCGACAACAGCTGTCGACAACCTACAGCAGACCCTGGGAATCGCTTACTGTATATAGGCTTCCAGTCCAGCAAACAGGTAATGAACGCTCTATCTACCAGTAGTTGTGGGCATGCCATTCACAGTTTTAAAGTTGATGAATCATTTACGTCACATTTATGTTGTAAAGTGCAATTTAAAGATCGGAACTGGAAGCGGGGGACTGAGTCACAGTTGAGGGGTTCCTACAGTGGCTCCCATTGTTATGGTATATTGTGCTCTTTTGGGTTTGTTTGTTGGCAAATGATTGTGCAAGGTATTTGTGTTAGGTTGCTGTCTGCATTGTTTGCGGTCCAAACACTTGCAGACCCGTATTTCTCAAGTAGTATTAAGACCTATTTGAATGATGTCCCGTGTTGTAACTTGTTATGATATTATTGCATAAGTCTATTATTTCACTGGTGTTGCATACAGACTGTGAAATATAGAAATATAAATCATGTCTATTTCTAAACTAAAAATTGCATTACTCTTCAAAATTGCATATACATGCTCAGGAATTGTGGCAGTTCAAATAAATAACTCCTGGTTTATGCACTACAAGGTATAATAGGAATCCTTATCTCTGCCAAATAAGCACATGCTGGACGGCTCAATAAATGCTTAGTAGCATATGTTTTTTTTTTTTGTCAACAACTAATACACTAAACTATCTGGTACTGAAAATTCTCTCTCTCTCTCTCTCTCTCTCTCTCTCTCTCTCACACACACACATTGATGATTTAAATATATAGATTTATGTTTAGCTTTAAAAAATATATGTCAAGTTCGTCATAAAAACTGCTACACTGTTGGGGAATGGGATTTTTGGGGGAAGAATTTGCAAGCTACCCGTGTGACTCCGACACTGCTGCAAATATATGTTGATTGCTGCCCACTTAGTGTTATGGATTCTTTCAGAGAATCCATGACATCATTCCCTTTCTGTCCATGACATAGCCTTCTTGCAGCGACTTAACCATCCTTAATGTGCTGAGCATTTTATTATTTTGCAGTTCCATTCATTGAGAAATTGTGACACGGTTATTTGGTATGAAATGAGGTAATCAACAGTGATCAAACAAATTAATGTAATTCTTCTGTGAACGCTTCACAATTAGCATTCATTGTGAGTTCCCATTTTCCTGCGCAAAACCACATTCAGTGTTGTCTTCATGTTAGCAAATACAATTTTAATACTGTGCCTTGTAAAATCCAAGTTAGTGAAAGAGATGCAAAACTGGAATGTGTAATTGAACGACGTGATTCATTTGGGAGTTATTTGGATATGTGAACCGTGATATTCATTCGCGCATTTATTCATTCACTCATTCGCAGCATTTAATAACGGCGTCAAACGGCAAATCTGTATTCAGATTGTTCTAATCGTCTCGGAAGTGTTTGTTGACCAAACAGCTGTTTGACTGGGGGACGTAGCACCGCTTAGCTTGGCACATAGCAACATTGGAGCTCGTAGCGGGCAGCGGGGATACTGCTTTTCACTCTAGTGGAACGCACCCCGGGGACTTAAGCGCCACGCCGGTCTTCCCTATGAGGTAAAACGTAGCCTGGTCTGGGTTAGTGACCAAAATAAATCTCGGGCCAAGAGGATGTAGCGTTGTCACTGTGACTTAACCCTTGGGAACTGCTCGCTAGTTAGCAATAGAAGCTAACTTCCCCGTTTAAAGTGCTCGCTAATGTAATCGCCAATGCTAATGTGTTTGTAGATTTCCTAGGTTGTAGTTTCTATGGCAAATCAAAACACCCGTCAAGTGAATGGAACCGTTTTACATTGAGTGAGATGCAGTGAAAGTGCTTTACTTCGACGGCCGCATTTGATTCGAAATGCTTTTCTGTTGGAAGATGTTCGTCTCTGAGCCAAACAGAACGAGGTCGGTGTGTGCAGCGATGCACATGGTAAAGCGCCGACGACAGATTCCACACAAATTCACACTGGTTGTAATTTGGAATAATCCATTTTGGTGGGACACAGCCACTTTTAAATATCTCGGTTTTTTGCAGTGAGACCCACCTCTTAACTACATTCACATGTCTGAGGAGGCAAACTCCAGTCGAAGTTACCAGCTGCGATTGCATGGGATTTAGTGCTGGGTTGATATATGCAA
This sequence comes from Hippocampus comes, assembly GCF_001891065.2. Classification (NCBI taxonomy): domain Eukaryota; kingdom Metazoa; phylum Chordata; class Actinopteri; order Syngnathiformes; family Syngnathidae; genus Hippocampus; species Hippocampus comes. Next base: position 454,743 of record NW_017805003.1, read on the forward strand.
AACATGCAAAGTTAGTTGTGATTGATATTTCGATTTTGTTGGGATTTAGCATCTAGATAAATCCTTGGGATTTTTTATGTGTTGATATGACACACTACCACCACGGCTAAATTTGTCATTTCTATGAATGACTAGTTTTCTTTGGCCCATCACGAACTTGTTTTTAAAATGCCACGTCAAGTAAATGCACTCAGTGTTGACGTCGTAGGCAACGCTGGATGGAATAGTATTATTGTCATGGATTGGATGGATTATCAACACAACTATAAGACATTTCCTGCACAGTGATTTAATTCACTAAAGGCTCGTCTCATCCTCCATACAGACTGCCATTTGTCCAAACGTATCGTGTTTATATTGTTTTGAAAGAGTCAAATAAAATAGTTTTCGGTAGAATATTTCCAATGTCTAAACTTTGGTTCAAACACATCTGGTTCTTATTGCAACATTTTTGTCTTTGTTTGGCACTGTAGTCTATTGAATTTTCAATCAAACACAAATTGGAGCCCACCTGCTTGCCCCCATAGTAGATCCATTAGATTTTATTACCAAAGACAAGTTTGTCCTTTGCCCATGTCTCTGGAATTTAACCACCACTATTAAGACCACTAGATCTTACTCAAGGTGATTAAGCTATACATAATAGTCAGTATGTTTATTGGATGTTAAAAGGGCGACGTGCTGAGAGACTAAAATGACAATCGAGTTCAGTTTTGCATTGTGGCGTTGTCTGTGCTTCACGCATGTCTCCACTCATGGGCACTATAGTCTTATTAAAATGCAATAATCCACTGACCCACATGATGGACAATACTTCCTCTTTTAACTGGCCTAAACGCTTTCATATTTCTTTTGACCATATTTTTAACGGTGAAGTTTTGCTGTGCAGATGTCCTTCTGCGTCTTATCGCATCTACAGTACGGACTTTGTGTGCATGAGCGTGCTTGCTGTCATTTTACTTTTCCACCCAATGGCAGTTATAGACATTGAGAGTAGGGAAAGTGTTATTGCCGCAGCACTCTTACAGCTTCACACATTATAACATTAGTTATGCGTCTGGAAAGTGAAGAGCGAGTCTGCTTTACGAGCAGCGTGACCTTCATCCAGTCACCTTGGCTATTTTAATTTGCGGAGATGCCAGTGACAAAGACTTCACTCTGGCCTGACTTAAAGAAAGTGCAGTTTTAATAGGCGTGGAAGGTTTTGGGTTGGCTGAATCCAATGCGTTGATTTCCTGGCTTTAAAGTAATAGTTGAGAAGATACACAGAAACAAACGAGGCTTTTCTGTGCCACTCTATTTATTTGTTACTTAAGTGGCAACTCTCGATGAGCGCTATGCCAAGTAATTCAGTAGTGATCAGTATAGTTTGAGGGAGATAAGATAATCCTTCATTAGTCCCACAGTGGGGAAATTTCTAACAGCTTAATGTGGCGAGAGTGCTGCTTGGATATTGGCAGGGTCCTGTCGCTCCTCTCGGGAAGCATTTACACTTTGACCGCAGAGGCTGCCGTCTTGATGATAATGAAAATGTCAAGTTAAAGTTAACCTATTGGACCGCAATGCAGTAACGGTGATTTAATTGTATCATATTGTTTGTTTATCTATCATAATTCAATTTTCACTCTGCAATACATTTTTGTTGCACTCCACACACCGAACCAGACCACACGTGCAAGCACAAAAGGAGAGATGTCAGTGTGATGGGCTGCAATAAAGGGTGCTGCACCCTTGAGCTTTAGTTTGTCTCCTGCAGGACTCCTTACTGCTGCGTCAAATACTTTTAAACTGTTATTTACTCTATATATTTTCTTGCCCTCTAGACAACATGTCTTCCAGGGATCGCCGGTCAGATGTCTACATCAAGGCAGAACCGAGCAGTCCAGAGGGAGGTGGTGGAGGTCGGACGAGTCCCGGCGGGGCCTCCTCTGACTCCTCTCAAAGTGGAGGTGGAGAGGCCAGAGGAGACGGTGCTAAACGCTATTCGCCGCCGCTCTACACACCAGCCTTGCGTTGCCACTTCAAAGACGAGAGTGGAGATGGAGCAGATGAGGGATCCACTGGAAATGGAGCCGGGCGGTGCAAGTATGCCCTGAGCACGTTACCCAAGAGGCTGTGTTTGGTGTGTGGGGATGTGGCTTCAGGCTACCACTACGGCGTGGCTTCGTGCGAAGCCTGCAAAGCATTCTTCAAGAGAACCATCCAAGGTATGGCTTGAGCTGTAAAACAGCTTTGCCTCGTTGTTGATTAATTTTTTTTTCATGTTGGCAATGTCAAGTAAAATATAGTGAAGACACAATTTTTATTATTTTTTTTTCTTTATTTTTTTAAAGTTTCGTATGGACAGCAGGCCAGTTCAGTAAATGTGCATTTCATAATGCCCAAGACCAGAATATTTACAGTTTTCATGTTTCATAAATAGAAGATGGTGTTTATTTGATGGTAGCATATGTCACAACATCACTCCCGGATAATGCCATGGGGGTAAACGGATAAGTTCCACAAAACTCAGTTTCCATAATTATATCAGATGAATTGAAGCCCAGAAAATGGAACTCTGAATTTTGATAATTCAACTGTCACTTTGCATTGGATGTTCTTAACTCGGAGATGCAGAGATGAACAATTCTTATGGTTTGCAATTGGCACCTTCTGAAATTTTAAGCCACGAAACAGCCGAAGGTTTAAATGTGGAGCCTTTTCAATACATAATTTGAACAGTCCTCTGATTCCAGCCTAGGCTCTGGCTTGCCATTTGACTCAGTCATCCTGAAGCAACTCCTTTGACATCTTGGATGTGTGGTTAAGGTTGTTGTCCTGCTGAAAGGAAAGATGAACCATCACCCCAGTCTGTAGAAAACTCTGGTGCAGGTTTTCATCCGGGGTGTCTCCGTACATTTCTGCATGACTCTTTCCCTCAATTCCGACAAGTTCCCCAGTTCCAGTTGGTAAAGAACATCCCTGCAGAAGCATGCTACTGCAAACCGTGCTTCACTTTAGGGATGGTTTTGGTCAGGCAAATTTCAGGCGGACGGTGTTGTGGCTTTTACCAACGTGTGGTAGCTTCTTTCTGGTTTCTAACCACCACACAGGCCTGATTGGTGGGTTGCTGCAGAGATGGTTGTCATATTGGAAGGGTCACCTCTTTATACAGATCAGCGCTGGAGCTCTGATAGAGTGAGCATTGGGTTCTTGGTCACCTCCCTGGAGAAAAAAAAAAAAACCTTCTCCCCAAATTGATCTATTTGGACGAGCAGGCCAGCTTTAGGTACATTCCCAGTAGTTCCAAACTGCTTCCATATTTGGGCGAGAGAGGCCACTGCACTCATTAGGAACGTCAAAGCAGCAAGACATTTTTGTCCACCTGTCACCAGATCTGTGACTTGAGACAATCCTGTCTCAGTCTACAGACAGTGCCTTGAATGTGATGCTTGGTGTGTGCTGTCAACACTGGGACCTTATCCAAGCAGGTGTGCGCCTTTCCAAATCAATTCCAATAAACATACATGCTATTATGCATTTTAATCACAAAGTTGTAACAATTGTTCGGCTTGTTTATACGCACGTGATGTATTTTGCATTCTGGTGATTGGCGAGGATCATTTTCATTCATTTGTTATCCCTTTATTAATGATTGATTACTAAAACATCTTCTCATTTTCTGTGCTTGCGTGAAGGTAACATTGAATACAGCTGTCCCGCATCGAATGAGTGTGAGATCACCAAAAGGCGCAGAAAGGCTTGCCAGGCATGCCGCTTCACCAAGTGCCTCAAAGTGGGCATGCTGAAAGAGGGTGAGCGGGACTTCCACCAAACCCGGAGCAGATTATCTGACTTTTCACCACTAGTCTTTTATTTCAAATTTGTGTTTTCTCAGCATAAAGCATTTTTTAAAAAATTGTCCCGGTGCAGGAGTTCGCCTTGATCGGGTCCGAGGTGGACGGCAGAAGTACAAAAGACGCCCTGAAGTGGAGAATGCAACATACCAGAGTGTCCCTCTATCATTGACTAAGGACAACGAAAAGGGTTTGTTGCAACCAAAGCTCCTACAGAAAAATTAGAAAGTGCAACGCTATTTCGCAGAGCATAACAAACTCGGGAACAAAACACAACGGCAAAAACGAATCCGAATTTGTTTTTAAGCAGTGCCACCTACTGTACTGCAGTTGTCCCCCCCCAGGCCCATCATTTTATCTTATGATAGACTCGTATAGATTCATATCATACGAATATTTCACAGTTGTTTAAAATATGATTGCACTGCATACTTACCGCTAGCTTCTCTTGTAATATACCAATCAAGCCAAGTCACTGTTTGATATTCTTAAAAATAATTGTATTGAATTTGTTACTTTAGCACACAATTTGGCTTTGGATTTTCACAAATGTTATCCTGATATATTCTGAGTTTGAATGCCTCCGCTACATTTTAAGGCACATGACTTTCTACCATGAGAATACTTATTTTTCTGTTTGTTTGTTTTTTTGATACAGGTTCTTCAAACATCATCGTGTCCCACCTGTTAGTCGCCGAGCCAGAAAAGTTATTTGCAATGCCTGACCCCCTCCAGCCTGACACGGCCCAGCGCACCCTTACGACCCTTTGCGACCTTGCCGACCGTGAGCTGGTCGTCATCATTGGCTGGGCCAAACACATTCCGGGTAAGTGACGCAGAGAGAAAACCGCTCACAACACCATGGTTTCTGGATAACCTAGCTCTTTCACATCCAAACAATGGCAACGAGAACAATCTCCTTGGCGGAGTTATATGATGGGTACGTTTTCATTCTGTAAATGTGCTGATAGTTCTACCACAATGGCTTTAGCTCTTCTGTATGCCGGAGGGGGTTTTCTTATCAAGTGGATCACCGTATGTGGAGCTCTATAGCTCTGCTGCCAGGATTGACTTGTTGTTCATATTAGAGGCTGCTGCCAGTTGTCCTCCTTAACATTCAGAACCTTCACTCTCACTTTTTGTATTTCCCCCGCCAGGCTTCTTGTCTCTGTCGCTAGCAGACCAGATGTCTGTGCTACAGTCCGTTTGGCTGGAGGTGCTGGTGCTGGGAGTAGCGTACCGCTCGCTTGGCTGTGAAGACGAGGTTGTCTTCGCCGAGGATTTTGTCCTTGACGAGGAAATGTCTCGCGTTGCCGGCCTAACGGAGCTAAATGCGGCAATCAGTCAACTTGCCCGACGTTTCCGTGCCCTAAATGTGGACAGAGAGGAGTTTGTCATGCTAAAAGCCATTGCGCTCACTAACTCAGGTACAGTGATGTCGTCGTGTTGTGCAGATGGACGCTCGCAAACCAATTAAATGAGTTACAATGCAATAGCTAGGCATCGTCAGACTTTTGAGAATTTTCTTGTTCTAAGCCCTCTCATAGCAAATTAACCCTTTCAGGGATACCAGTCACCACAGTGGACAGCTTATCATGTTACCACGGTACAGGGTCAATGAAAGGGTTAATGGAACCCAAAATTACAAAGCACCTCTGTTATATATGCTGCTATTATATATGCTGGCAACAACGAGCAGTAAGCACAATATTAGTATGAATTGGATACTAATATGAAACAGGCACAGGAGACGCTTGGTTAGTTGTATTAACAGTTTCCATGTGAATACAACAACATAAGCATAATTCCCCCACCCGCCCGAAAACAAGTCTTCGAGGCAGCTGAGCTCTGCATGTTTTTATGTATAGGTGGAAGTATTCAAGTTTACAGTCAAGTCAGCAGGCCATTTAGAAAAGCAATCCGGTGTTTAGTAAATAAAGGTTAGGGAAAGTTGAGAGACAAAACACAGTGGCTCATTCCATCCTCCCTGTTGCTCTGTCAGACTCTGTTTACATCGAGGATATGGAGGCTGTGCAGAAGCTGCGGGATCTCCTCCACCAGGCCCTACTGGAGCTGGAGTGTCAGCGGCGTCCGGACGATCCCCAGCGAGCCGGGCGCCTCCTTTTAACGCTGCCACTACTCCGGCAGACCGCCGGTCGGGCTCTGACTACTTTCTACAGCATCAAGACCCGTGGCGGTATACCCATGCACAAACTATTTTTGGAGATGCTGGAAGCCATGATGGACTCACCCTAAGAAGGGAGCAAGCGGCAAACGTAGGATGACGCAGAGAGTCGATATGAGTGGGTGAATTGTTTGTCACAAAAGAGGTTTTAATAGAGAATTATTCATGAGAAAAGGGATTCTTTTTCCGTTGTAGCCGACACGAGAGAAGAAGCGGGGTTTAAAAATAAAGACTGTGCCAGCGCTTAAGTTGTAACTGTCAAAGCTTCGGTGAGCACTGTCAAGTTCCACATTTGTGTGGACAAAAACAGAGAAGCGATACAGCCTGAATGCCAAGTTACTTGCTGTGGCCTCCGTGATGTTTCGTCGTAGCATCATTCTGCAGTTGCATAACCACTGGAGAGAACATGGAAGGCGTCAAGAACTGACTGCAGTCATGTGGCTTTTGAACTTTGGAACGAATGCAACAGTGACTCATGAAAGCCATAACATATCCGGAAAAAGACTTGAGGGTCCACTTTAGTACACAGGGTGCATTAATTTACTATAGCTTAGTGCCGTTGAAGGCAGTTTTATTTTATTTCAAAGACTTTTCTCGCAATATGCTCAAAGCAATATAATAATTGATTCTTGTCTGTCACCTTAAAAATGAAATATGGTGTAAGTTACTTCCTAGTTAGTCATGGGCTGGTAGTTTTCCACTCTCAGGACCCCAAGTACTTTTATTTCAGCCACGGACGGGTTTGGACCTGGTATGTGGTGCACATTTTTGGCCAAATCCCAATTATTTTGATTAATACTGTAATCACAATTATTAATCACAATTATTCATCATGGTAGGGAAAATATCAGTATTTTGACTGCACTGCTTTTCAACAAACGAAACAGCTTTTTGTGCAAAATTAAATATATATATATATATATATATATATATATATATATATATATAATTTTATTTAGCAAGGGATAAGTGAATAAATATTATATTCCATTACTTGCCCGGAATTCGAAAATAATCTAGGCCAAGGATGCTGGTCCCTTTCAATGCTTTAGCTCCTCCTGATGGTCTTCATCTCAAATTTTTGCTGTACGTTCTTCTCTTGCCAAGACTCAGCAGGCTTTTCTCACTTATTTCAGCATCTTAACAATGTCTAAACCATGCGTTCGCTCCCTGCTGGTTGGCTGACTATTGGTTGAAAAATTGCTTGATAATTTTGCAGCAGAGCCCACCTTTTTTTTTTTTTTTTTTTTTTTTGCTGATGATCAGAGTCATTTCATCCCGGCAGGCTAAATTGTGAAATTTGATTAGTTTTGCAGCCCTATAGAGACCTATTAAGAATGTGAGAATTTTTGGAACTACTGGTTGAAATGTTAGCAGTCATTTTAAATGTATAATCTAGGAGAAGTGCACATGAAAAGCATGCCACTAAAATCCGCTACTTGGACGGTAAATAAAATACCTGTATCCATCTTTATTTAAACAGCGCTTTCACAACAGCTGTAGCTGTAACAAAGCGCTGTAACAAATATACAACAGAACATAAAACATGGACTGTAATTCAATCAACAGTAAAGGTACTAAAATGTGTTTGTTAATCCTGTTGGCACATAAAAAAATGGCTTCCATTTGCGACCGATGGGTTCCACTTTTTTGAGTGAAACACTGAGGTTGGACAAGAAATTCATCTGCCTCATTTGCTGTTTTTCCATACTGTTGTTGTCTTGATATGTGTTCTGGACCTCAGCCATGCTGCTCTGAAAACTGGTCTGACTCGTTCCATCCGTGTGCTGTAAGATTTGGTACGTTTTGTGCAGCGAGGAAGTGCATTGCAAAGTACCAGTAATCGGTTGTTTCAATGTGTGGTCTACTTTGTGTTTGTCCGTGTCTTTAACTTGTAAAGCGCCTGTAATGGGCTCAGGGCAACTAGAAATGCAACATATGCAACATTGTGTTTTGAACCCATGTTTTGACTACATCCCTTAATCCCTACCCGATTTTAATTATTATTATTTTTTTTTTTGTATGGTAGACTTCCAAAATAAGTGACTGTCGTCATGAGGTTCACATTCAATGCATCTGCTGTCCAAATCTGATTCTCCTGAAACCCATGTATGTATGTATGTATATTGGCCAAAGTGCCATTAATCCTTCAGCCATGTACAGTTACAGTAATATAACTAGCAACATGCAATTTATAGTGGAAGGTGACGAAGCCAGCAATGTGACAATTTCTTCTTTACAAAATGTACAGTATTTGTGCTGCTTATGGTGTATCGAATATTAACAAAATATTTTTTTTCCCCGTGTTCCTTTATCTGATTTTTAAGGTGTTAATGACAATGAATTGGATTTATACACTAAATAATTTGTGAGATGGAGATTAAGCTGTTCATTTAGGACATTAGAAGTCCTTTTTTTTTTTTTTTAACTGAAACTTTTTTTTCTGAAAGTTGTCTTAACAGGGATCAAAATAAAGTTTCCACCAGAGTAGTGAGGCTTCATAAGTGTAAGAGTATGCCAAAAAGCCAAATAACTGTGGAGACATTTTTTTTTTCACATTTGTGACTTGCTCATTTATATTAACGATTTGGGGGTACATAAACTGTTTTGCAGTTCCACAAACCTGTTTTTAAAGATATTGTCCCGTAAAGTTGATCTCCTTTTTATTGGTTACAGCTTCTAATTTGCTTACTAACCAAATTTGGAGATGCGTGGAAGAAATGTCATTTTACATGAAGATAGAGTGTCTTCATATTATTACTGTATATTTTAGGTCCATGTTAAGATGGTCATAGGAAACCAATGTCAAATGGAATGGGAGTCATTTGCAGTGTTGCAATTGCAATTATAAAGTCATGTGTGGTTTCTGTGTACATTTAATATAAATTAGCAATACAATAAGTTACCAAAACACACTTGTTTCCTTGTATAGCCGCTGTGAATATTTAGCATTGCCAGTTCTGAGAAATAGCCACTAAACATTATTTAGAAGCTCAAATCAATGTTTGTATTTTGACAGACTATTTAAATGATTAAATTCTATTTTTTACTCAATTTACTATTTGTTGACACTGCTTTATTTTGATGTGTGTTGCTGGTTGTGCATTTATGTGTAGGCTTTGTTTTCTTTTGAAATTAGATTAATAGTTTTGATGTCCTTGTCTAAACATGTCCACGTTAAAAATCACTGTGAATAAAAGTGATATATTCCACAGTTTGAGGAAACAGGAAGTGGATTATTTGAGGTGCTTTGTGCTGTGAAATAAATGGACACACTACCCACCTCATTTCATTGGTCTCATTTCTACTACAGTTACTGTACAAGTGATTACAAACTGCCGTTTTAGCATCATACATGCCGGCCATGTTCAGTGCAGATTTACAGTAGTATGTTCCTGGTCAATTTTGACCTGGGCCAAGAATATCCTGATAATTTAACTTTCACATTATGCACCATGGAGCTTTTCAAAATGTATTTAAAGCGTATTTACCAAATGGATGAGTAATCCTTGATCGATTCAAAGGAATTGTATTTTTGTTAGCTACATTGCAAGTATTTGTTTTTGCAGGCGAGCTTCCCAACAAGTTTCCTGTTTTTAAACATAGTGGCAAATCTTAAATTTGAATCACAACAGCCTCAGGATAATAACACCCGTACAAATAAATTACGTTTTAAAATATATTCATGTTTCTGTATTTTGGATCAGGGTCATTAAATGTCTGGGATAACGACAGACATTTAGAGTCACAACACGCTAATCGCATGCTTCGTGTAGCTAAACTTTGAAGACATTTTGCTACAACATAATATCTTTACGTTGAAAGAATAACTTGCTGCGTTCAAATGTTGTCGAATGTTTTGGTACTCATCACACGCATCGGCCTCCAGGTAGCAGATGGCGCAGTTAATTAGGTTTTAGCGTGGGTCTGGCCAAGGCCCGAATAAAGGTAAAGGTGCAGCTATAGTTGCCAGTTCTCGTGTGAAGCCAGGTTGGAGGCGTGTCTGCCCTCTCGACAAAAATCTTCATCTGGACACGCCTCGTCGTCACATAAGCTTTATTAAACGCAAGCTAGCATAAATGCTTTCCCTTGCTACTACTGTCATTAAACGCACCCGCGTAGAATATTGTGTGAGGTTGATCCACTCGTCTTCGTTTGTCAAAATGCCGATTAAGGTAAGATGTAAATGAACAACATAACAGTTGCTACTTGGCAAATGTATCGTCTTGGCCAGTAACGAACTTGTGTGAACACTGTATTTTGGTAGCTCGTCATGCTAATGACAATGATGTCGCCATGACAGCATTTGCTTGCAATGCACTTGTTTACTACCGTTGTTGAGGGTTTACCTGCAGTTTTTCTTCACCAGCCACCTAATATATGACGTAAACGTTGCTCAAACCAGTATATCCGTACTTAACACACATTAGGGGTCTCCTGCACGTCTCAGCTAACGAGCAGAGATCGCATTACACGTTACGCACATTTGTTCAACATTGTATTGTCATGTGTCGTATATTGATCACAAAAAAACAGTTTCACGGTACATTAGTAGTTTTAAGAACGTCGAATCATTTAACTCGAATCACAGATATCAGCGCTTAATAAATTGTCAGTCTATGCTGTGCTTTGTGCATCTATGACAGGCCTGGTCAGAAGAACTTTGAACACTCAAGTAAATATAATGAAAAAAAACTGTACCACTAATTCCTCAATGTCTGTCTTGATATTTCATAAAGCCTTTTCGGCCATTTTTAAACAGAGTTGCTGCTTTTATGTTTGAGTTTTGTCGTCCTCTAGCGACTTTCAATTAGAACTAACACGATTACGAACCGAGTCCACAGCAGCGGTTCTCAAGCTTTATACACAAAAGAACCACCGAATAACAACGCAACGTTGTCATATTTACTCGATGAAGTGACGAAAACCCAAATCATTTCAATACAATTCATTTAAATAAAATGCATCATGTCACAGACGATTATATGCAGATTGCTACAGATTATGTTTTGCTACTCCAATTTGGCTTGCTCCGATCAACCAAATTTACTTATTTGTGCTCCCAGGTGGGCGACTCTCTTCCTGCAGTGCAAGTCCAAGAAGGTGAGCCAGGAAATAAAGTGGCAATGGATCAACTCTTCAAAGGGAAGAAAGGCATCCTCTTTGCTGTACCAGGAGCTTTCACCCCTGGCTGCTCCCAGGCAAGCACAAACAGAATTTGTCATCATGTCCTGGCTGTCATAATCCTTGCCAACAGACTTGACTGTTCTCTGCTTTTTCTTTCAGACTCACCTCCCAGGTTTTGTGCAGCAGGCAGCAGATTTGAGGAGTAAAGGCATACAGGAGGTGGCCTGTGTGTCTGTGAATGACGCTTTTGTCATGGCTGCCTGGGGAAAGGAGCATGGAGCAGATGGCAAGGTCCGCTTCAGAGGAAACATTGTTTTCAGCGCTTAGTCCCATCTCACTGCCCTTTATTTTTCACTGTGATCAGTAGCTGTGGTTATTGATCGAAAATGAATTTATTTATCCCATAGGTTCGAATGCTGGCTGATCCGACTGGAGCATTCACAAAGGTAAACCAATCAGCCTTGTTGTTGAATACAACTTTTTGGGACCACATTTGCAACACGTTTCTCTCTAACTTTGTAGGCTGTGGACTTGTTACTTGACAGTGATCAGATTGCGCAGGTACTTGGAAACAAGAGATCGAAGAGGTAAGGTACACATTGTTTTAGTTTTGCAACAACACTGCATTTGTCAGCTTCTTTTTGTTAGTTAAATTAAATATAATATTGAAACCATCACAAAAAGATGGGATTGTTTTGACACCAGACTGGACCGTAACTTAAAATACTGTATACCCACTTCTTTCAGTTGCTATTTAAGTCCAAATGAGTACGTGGCTCATGTGTGTTGCAGATATGCAATGCTGGTGGAAGATGGAGTTGTGAAGAAGATCAATGTGGAGCCAGACGGCACAGGGCTGACCTGCAGCCTGGCGCCCACTATCATGTCTGAACTTTAAGACTCTTTTCGAACTTGTCTTCCAAACTATAAAAGTTGCACTAACTAGTCCAAATCTGCTACAGTGCTTCTCCCATATCCCAAAGAGTACCACAAATGTTACATGAGTGTTAGCTTAAAAATGGAGACGCACGGTCATTAATGCGCACAAATATGACAGAGAAGATTATGCAAACTTTAATTATGCTTTGTGCTGTTCTTGGTCATGAATAAAAATTCCCGAACAGTGACTTCTACATTGTACTTAAATGTTTTAGTGAATGTTAAATTGGTATGAGTAAATGCATGATCTTAAAATGGAGAGCACACTGTGGAGCGAACTCAGACAGGGTCAGCATTGGAAGAGCAACCCATGGAAAAGTGCTGCAGAGTCTTGCATGGGCACGTCGTGGGTAACCTGTCTGGTGAGGCACTGAGTCATCAGGTAAACCTGAAATAGGTAGGCATACAGGATGGCTGAGTGGAAAAATACTGGTAAAGTGCACTGGTGACTAATGGCGCCAAACTATGACAACTGTAATAAAATACAAGCACTGCTCTCAACAAGAAACAATAGAACATGTTCAACTCCAGTGCAACAGATACCATTACACGACCAAGAGGTGGTACAACATTAATTTCTTCCAGAGACTGGATTGGCAAATAAGAATGTATAATAATAATTATTATGCAGTCCATATTTTAATAGCACTTTCACAACATCTGCATCTGTAACAAAACGCTTTACAGAACATTTAACATGAAATAACACAACATTGACAGTAATACAATCGCAACATATTTTTGCACATCTACCTTTTAGTTTGAAGCGGTTATGGATGAAAGAGGGAGAGATTCAAAGTTTCCTTTCACCAGTGTTCATGGAGACGTCATGATTAAAGCAGGCGTGGCGTCACACACGTCTGCTACAAGCTAAGTTTGAAAGTAAACAAAAGCTGTAGCGTCCATCGACAACAATTAAGTTTGGTTCAATTCTCAGGTGCTATTTAGATCCGCTTCAATTGCAAGCACCGCCACTCAGTTTCAAACACATCCGCGCTTAAGCGGACGCTCCTCTCTCTCCTCATCCTCTGCTTCACCAGCCATCCCTCCAGCCGCACCAACAGCATCAACATTTCCGCTGAACAAAACGGGGCAGTGAAAAACGCACAAAAAACGCGGCGACGACAGTATATTAGGGCCGACCCTGCGCCCCCCTAAATTCAGTGATTGTCCACACGTTACCGACAAAGGCGCAACCATCAAGCACAGATTTTTCTCCCTCGACGAATGACACGGCCAAAACCTGAATTATTATAATCATTTGTCCATTCTCTAATGTCCTTATCCTCACGAGGTTCGCGTCGTCATCATCACATTATTATCAGTTAGCAATTGTATTTGCTTTTCTTCATTTTTAGTATTGTTTTTTTCATTAATTTATTTCAGCACATTTTCTGTTGCCACTCCAGTCCAGTTAGCGGCGGTAATGAACAATTAAGCTATTTCGCCAACTGCCAATTACCACCAAAGAAGAAAAAGACGACGAAGAAGACGACAAGCAGGAAAAAGAAGCGCGTTGCAAGCACAACTCAGCCAATTTGAAACTACGACGCGACATCGGACCCAGGAGGTAAGATATTGGCCTCCAATAAAAACCTTTATCTCAACTGCCTCCTTTCGACGTTTGACATCAACGGTCATAATACATGCACGTTTAACTTCGTTTACAGCTTAGCTAACATGGGAAGCTCATTCAGACATTATCGTATATGGCGCCTTAATGTGTTTCAGGCTCACTTAAACAAGACTTTCTACTCATCGAGTAAAAACATAAGTCTGAACATTAAACATGCTAATAGTCTAATCTTTTCCCACCAGTAACTCTATTATATTGTTGAATTCAGCCAGTGTGATTTAATGTCGGCGTTGCAAATGATTGCGCGCGCAATTCAAGATGACGACCCCATTGTTGCTCGATCTTAGACGCGAACGAACTTGTCCAGCTTATTGTAAATAAAAATAAAAGGTGATGTCAATTCTATCTTGGTGCGTGTGTGTCTGTGTTCAGGGGTATCATTTTTCGTTTAGCTGCTAACTTGAGAAATTATGTTCAATAATGACGTGGCCCATGTTGGTCATTGATTTAATCACCCCTGGTATCTCCGCCATTGAGAATGAATGGGGAATTTTTTTCATTCTTTCAATCCGACCAATATCGGTGATTTGTACACTGATGATTTACAATTTTGGGGAAATGTATTTATGCATTATAAACGTACAGTTAAGCAATTGCACAAAAAAACATCCAAACGAAAAAGAGCTGCCACATTTATTTGTCTTTCAAAAGACAAAAAAAATGCTTTGTTTACATTTTTTTAAAAGAAAGGTAATCGTACTGCGTTATGAAATATTAATACACGAACATAACAAAACATTATAAAGAGAATAATACAGAAATAAATTGGATTTTTAAAATTTATCATTTGGTTTGCGTTTTTGGGAGGCAGCCCAGTGGATCTGCAGTTAAGTCTGGTCGGCCGCTTATCACATGGTTGCTTGCGATTGTTTTCGTTTTATATTTTTATGTTCGACTGTCACGTTCAATAAATAGCTGAAAGTGCTCTGTGACTCTGGTGCTTTGTTTTTTTTTTTTCAGTTCGCTCGCAACACCAAGCAAAAATTCATCAAAGTGACAGCTCGAAACTCGTAAAACCCAAAGGTTGGAGCAAGCATAAGTCAGCTGTATTTGTGACCTTTGTCTTGTAGGTTTGTTTGATTTGCGACCTTCAACAAGGCAGCCATGTCTTCAACATCACAGAAACATCGTGACTTTGTGACCGAGCCAATAGGAGAAAAACCTGTGTTTGCTCTTGGCGGCATTGGTGAGGTCCTTGGCAAAAGACTGGAGGAGAAAGGTTTTGACAAGGTAACACATATTCAGTTTGATTCATAGTATTTTTTAATCTTGTGTATGTACTATAGTCATGGAGAGATCCTTGGCTTATGATGGAGTTCCTTTTTTTGTTCCTGTGGATCTGTATAACTATTTTTTGCCACAATTTTTGAGTGTGCAACAGTTTGATAGACTCTGATCTGTGCTTATTTATATTGTAATGGATCTTTACCTGAAAAAGCCATCAGACAGAATGAGGTTTGTGAGGAGACAGATGGATGACGGATTTCTTTTCGACCTCTATACATGTTAATTTAATAATAACTATTCAAAGAGAGAGGGAGAGACACACACAAATGATTTAAAACCGTTTCCGTTTCTATTCTGTGTTCACCAGGCATACGTCGTCCTTGGACAGTTTCTGCTGCTAAAGAAGGACAATGAGCTTTTCCGGGAATGGCTTAAGGACACTTGTGGCGCAAACTCAAAACAACAAGGTGACTGCTTCAACTGCCTTAAAGAATGGTGCGACGCCTTCCTATAAAGCTTCGTCTGTTTCTTTTATATTGTTTTTGTAGTTCAAACTGGCCATCAGCTCTTCGACAGATTTAAATCCACGATATATACGAACAAACACTGCAACACACGTGTGAGGTTTATTGAAGTAAACTTTTAATTGTGCATCCTGTTGATGATGTCATTTATTATTCATCGTCTGTATCACATTTTAATGAATAGCTCATGAATGATCGAAATAAATTTGGAAGTCAAGTTGTTGCTTAAGTTATTTTACCAGACTTTTCAGGTTTACTTCTGGCATTAGACTTCCCATTTGATGAATAGTGTAATTCTAGACCGTTGTTAGTTAGCCTGCAAGCTCTTCAGCGAGTTTTGGGGCGGTGATTGCTGCATTTATTGACAAGCCCACATCTGTGTTCGCAAGTTTGGCAAATTAGCTATAAAATAATTTCCTCTGTTCGAAAAAAACTGACACCCTATTCTCCCTTTCTTCAGTGTGCTGAATTAGTTGGTTGTTCATGCAGTCTTACTAAGCTTTAGATTTTCTATTTACCAATAGATTTGTAAGCAACCTGAAGCTATTAGCACATCATACTACTGTTATCAACGTGCTCTCGTTACACTGCCAATATTTGAGATTTGACAGATTGGCTGTACCAGCACATTTGTAAACTGCATTTGAAAAAAGGTAAGCTGACACTTGGCTGAATTTTATGATTAACTGTTATAATTAACGCAAAAGTAGTTTGAGTCTGAGCCTCCAACTTGCCTGGTTAAAAATGTAGACAAAATAAGATGCTGATGAATGTGTTGAACTTGAAAGCAATGGACTGCGACATTAGTTACACCTTCACAATATATGATCGAGTCCCAAGAACTGGCTGATGTCCTGTCACCATTATAATAAAGCTATCAGTACTTATTTTGAAGTTGCCTAAAACAACACTGCGTCATAAAGGGAGCTTATGACACGAGGGCCTGCTGCATGTGACTGACGCTTATGTGTCCGGCTGTGAATTTTATTTTATTATATGCGATTAAGAAAAAGGGAAATTAATGAATTTGGACCTTGTGAATGTATTCTTTTACATGTTCACTGCAGTGGCTGTTTGTCAAATAAAATCACAACTGAAGGAACACGTTCTCATCACAGGTTTGATTTCAGTGTTAATCTTAACCCATCAGACAAGGCAGGTGGACCCCACCTGTAAATTGAAAACAAAATCCTCGAGATTGGAAGAAGAAACGGAGGTAAAGAGGTTGCATTAGTGTGCACACCCTCACAACTTGGTATGTGGTTGTTTCAAATGAACAAGTCGTCATCGGCACACACCTGCCCTAATTAACATCTAATAACATTCAGCTGTTCTAGTAGGCTTCTCCTGACATGTGTGGAGTCACAGCACAAGGATCTTGTTCAAAGACAACAGTTTGGAGAAAGGTACAAATTACTTTCCAAGGCTTTTGATATACCACGGAACACTGAAGACAGTCATCCAGTGGATAAAACATCGCACTAAAGTGACCAGTTGATGAGAAGATAACTGATCAGGGACGCCGTGAAGAGCTCAACAGCAACACCGAGGAAGCTGCAGCAATTTCTGGCAAGTACTGGCTGTTTAGTAACATATAAAATAAAGTGGAACGTTTTGGCCGTAATCGTAAGAGCTATGATTGCAGTGAACACAACATGGCTTAACAACGAAAACATCATGACACACTAGTTACTTTGAAAACATGTTGGCACCATCATGCTCTTTGGCTGTTCAGCTGTAACAGAGGGGCGCGCGCACACCGATCTAAATATTGTCCTCGGCTGACAACCGCCCGTTTATAAATTCTCCCCCCCTCCGAATGTTGGACTAACAAATGTTCAAAATTATCTTGCATGTGCGCTCTTGCTTATTCGTGCCCTTTTATTTGTGAGTGTATGTAGTACACGAAGTTGTCCACCCGATGTCGCTGTTGTTAAGCCAAGGTTGTAGTTGAGACACATGCACGTTATTTAATTTGATATCACGTGGCCCAGACCAGTAAAAATGATTGCATCACTGAAATAAATAACGACGGTGATATTTTTCACCTTTCTTTTAACGCATAAAAATACTTGTCCAGCTGTAAAGTCTCCCAAGCAAGCAGTTTACCTGTCAATGTCATACACACGCCCCCAACGAGTAGATTTCTGTTTCCGCAATGTCAAGCTTGGCATGTGCTCGCACTACCCCGATTTTTAACCTAATTGAAGGATACCGCAACAATTCGCCTGGACCATTCTAGGTTCCATTCTCAACGGCGCCAACGCCACGTTACGCCCAATTCTACCTGTGCAAATTACTAAAGGTAGAAAACTGCATCCACGTGCAGTCCCCGCAATGCCCCCTTTTTAAAATAAATTCAAAAACAGTTGAACAAATAAATTACTGGCTTCTGATTTGAAAACTTGTTGTCCATGAATTTTGTTGTATATATGTGATTATTTAAGGCAATCATATAGCTTCACAGTCATAACGACCGCTGACAAAAATCATTTTGACACCCTTGCTATAAAGCATTCATCTTATTATTATTATTTATTTGGTGGTTCAAACTGCATATCACATGTAATTTAATTCAGTCAAATGAACTCTGAAAGGTATGTGCATGTGATGTAAACCGTCGCTTGTTACTGATGCTGCTGTGTTTGGCTGTGAAACATTTTTTCTGCAAATGATTGCATTTGTGCATGTCCACTGCAGTAGCTGTTTAACAAATGAAACCACAAACGTTTGGAATGCTGTTTCACTACAGGTTTTATTTCAGCGCTTCATGTTCTTTGGTGATGATTTTCCTGTCAAACGTTGCCACTGTCATACAAAATGTTGAAAATATTCGCACAAGGATTCCAAAAATAATGACGCCAAAATAACAGTGAAGGGTCAGATGTGTCATTCTTGCCTTTTTAAAATAATCCGAACAAGTTATAAGATGTTTTCTTGGTGAAGCTGTTGAAGGATGGGAATGACACAGCACCTAGATTGTAACTGCTCTACCGTATTTAGTTTTAACATTCTGAATGTATATTTACCCTCATGATCCATTTTATGAGGCACACCTACAGAAAATGATCAGATGTAACACAGGAGCTGTATCAAAAGACAGTTGCGCTATATTGGCGCGGCAAAATATTGCAACGGGCTTCATTATGATCCACTGACTGTGACATAGCTACAACTTACAGCCACAACAATAAACACTGACAAAAGCAAAAACAGAGGGAAACGTGGACCGTGAACATCGATTAACAAATTCAGGCATATGCAGAAAATGGTTTATAATGTTAGCAATTTAGGATTATAGTGTATGGCTCATTAGTTTGTGTGGGTGTACCTAATGTAGTGGCGATGGTGTCTGGATGCACGTTTGAATGTTTTTGGTGACTCCGGTGTTTATATAAATCAGTTGACCTTTTGCGCTATACCACATATTGGTTAGCAGCAAACAGACACACACGTGATCCGAATCCTCTTTTGACCTGATTACAGCTCACTAATGTCTTTAAAGAACCAATAGCCATTCTTAAAAGTCTGTCTGACTAACGTCCCAGATAAACATTTATAATGCTTCCACATGAATGTATCCTCTGAGGTATTGTTGATCCAAAGTGAAATTGACATTTTTATAAATGATATGTTTTCTAGTGGATGACAGTTTTTTAAATATGTTTATTTTTCTTTCGACCTGGCAACTTTCACTGATGGCTCTTACTCATAATCATTTAAACGATGTAGTTCCTTTTGTGCTGGACTGTGTACTGTACACAGGCACCATATGCAAGTACCGTAGTCGGTGGTACACATGTACTCTCCATTTGTACTTTTTTTGAAACAAGCCCTGATTGAGCTCAAAGCAGAGCGCAAAAGAATTTCTTCTCCCTGAAAGGGTTCTCCGAAGTGGGCACGGGTGTGATCAGGGGGTCGTCGCAAGCGTGGGCGTCGCAGTACGCCATCAGGTCAGCGGCCGCCTTGGATACCTGCAGAGGGTCAGAGTAGTCCTCATGGGCCCGTTGTTTGACGACACTTGCTACGAATTCATTCAATTCGTTGTTTGTGTACATTCAATGCAAAGAAGGAAATCAAATTCTATCCCGCGTTTACCAGGCTGCTGATTGAAATCTACATAGCATCAAGACATTGAAGTTTAGGCTCGCATCAAAGCAAAAAAAAAAAAATCTGCCTATCCCTCCAACATGAACAATGGCCTTCAAGGTCAGCAATGTCAGTGTCAACATGACACTGTTGACAAGAATTTCAAGAGCAACATCAGCAAAGGCAGACTTTGTCTAAACTTTCATTTATTTACTGCAGTCAAGTATAACTTGGAAGGTGTAAAAAGCATGTGTACTAATACAATACAGTATATACTGCCTGGCCATATTAGATCATATATGACGTCTTGACATTCAATATACAAGTTACGGAGGATTTATTCTGCTTTGAACTACACTACAATTTGATGACGTTTCTAATCATTTGGTTGGCCGCCTTGGATACCTGCAGAGGGTCAGAGTAGTCCTCATGGGCCCGTTGTTTGACGACACTTGCTACGAATTCATTCAATTCGTTGTTTGTGTACATTCAATGCAAAGAAGGAAATCAAATTCTATCCCGCGTTTACCAGGCTGCTGATTGAAATCTACATAGCATCAAGACATTGAAGTTTAGGCTCGCATCAAAGCAAAAAAAAAAAATCTGCCTATCCCTCCAACATGAACAATGGCCTTCAAGGTCAGCAATGTCAGTGTCAACATGACACTGTTGACAAGAATTTCAAGAGCAACATCAGCAAAGGCAGACTTTGTCTAAACTTTCATTTATTTACTGCAGTCAAGTATAACTTGGAAGGTGTAAAAAGCATGTGTACTAATACAATACAGTATATACTGCCTGGCCATATTAGATCATATATGACGTCTTGACATTCAATATACAAGTTACGGAGGATTTATTCTGCTTTGAACTACACTACAATTTGATGACGTTTCTAATCATTTGGTTACCTTATTTGGATGCATGAGCCGCAAAATATCAGCCCTCTCTCTGATTCTGTGCACTTCTCATTTGTAAACGCAAGGTGTGCTATGCATAAAGTTACTTATGGTTAATATCGTCCGGTTTGTGAGGAGCTCCGTGTTGCTTTACCTTTATCCTGCAGAAACTAGCCTCGATCTTCAATTGCTCAACCAGCTTCCTTGCCTGGCCGACACTCATGGTGCTGTTGACTGGGGTGTCTCCTTTCATTCTGAAGACAAACATAGCAAAAGACAGTCAGGCTTTTCGGAAGACACAAACCCACAATTTTGTGATCATTTTTTTCTGTTGAATTGCATTGATTTATCGCCGCAATGCACAAGGAAGTGTTGCCTTTTCATTGATCCTGTCATATTTGTAAATGAACTCTGTATATAGTAGCAACTTGTATCGGTTTAACTCAACCACACATCTCAACGAAGGGCTTACACAAACAAAACAATACACAGCACATAACTCCACTGTTTCGGCTCAAAAATCTCAGTCATTACGGTCAATGTGTCATATCGCAGCTGTTACATTAGTCACCTTGTGCCTAAAATTAATCCCACCGTTTCAAATCCAATACGTTACAGCAACAAGGCTAACTGCTTGAATTGCATTCACCCTGGCCCGCACAATTTAACCACAAGCAAGAATAACCACCAGGATGAAATTAACACCCCCGCTGCACAATCCCTCCTCAATGACTCAAAAACATACCAACGTGACTGCAAGTAACAACAGCCGGATTGTTAATAAGGAATGCCAGACGTGAAGTGAATCTGTTCCAGCCATTGTGGGTCTTTCCCCTATTGTCTTTTCACCCCTCTCCATCCACCTATTTGTCTCCTTACCCGTATGATATTCCTCTTCAGGTGCAATCTCTTCCCCCCCACCCTCTTGTCTCCCGTTTTGTGGGTCTCTATGGCCCTCTGTCAGATTGTGTGTGTGTACGCGCGTGTGTGTGTGTGTGTGTGTGCTGTCAATGTAGCAGGACCCCACCCCTTACAGACGACTGCCTGGATGCTCCCCTGCTCTCAACAGTCCAGTGCACTGCAATCCCGCCACAGTAAAATCCGGAGGCTCATCCTCTCCGCAGTGAGTGGTATCTGCCAGATGGAGGAGGGGGAGGCACAGCATTGATGAGGTTTTCTTAAGGGGCCGGTGGTGGAACTGACCATGTTTGTGGAGGGGAATCTGGAAAATGGGGGTAATTTCCCCGTCTTACATGCTGGATCTGCCATGCACCAAAATTGTCTTTGCGGGCTTCAAATGTTTGTTATTCGGTGTGAAAATGCAATGTACTTATTGATGTCAGTTCAAAAGGTCTGAATCATCACTGCCCCCCTTCCCTCTCTGTAACACCCTCCCTCTCCTCTGTTGCTATGGGGACTGCTGCAGTCTACTGTAATGGTTTACAATATCACTTTGTTTTTTTTAAACCTCAGGAAATTCTTCTTGTGAGGCTTATTTCAATTATTTTCGGCACACACGTGAACTAATTAAAATCTGGCTGATGATGCACTGAAAGACTAAATACCATTTAATTCATTTTATCATGAATATCCAAAGTAATTCGGCAGGGGCTCCTTTACATCGCGAAATAGTGCATACAGCTCAAGCACTGTCGACACAACAAATGAAAAAGTAAATAAGACAAAAGTATTATTTCTTTTGGGGTTGAATGGCTCTGATTATGTCGAGCATGTTTTGTCTCTGTCAGCGAAAACCATTTTTCGCGTGACGAGATGTCGCTCAGAATTTACAAGCGTAGCTGTTTTTTCCTTTGCTGTCGTAAGCCATAGACATACAGTATTCAGCTTAGTGTGTGCATCGTACACCAATTATGCCGCCATATTGGATGTGGTAATATGAAGCGATCGGTGAAGAAGCGCCTTTCGTTTTATTTTTCTCAACTTTGTTTGCAGCCACCAATGTATGCAACACTGTAACAGTGATCCTATATGACTAACACTTTGCTGCTGTGAATTGGGAATTTCTCCATTGCGAGACTAATAAAGGTATTCTTATCTTATTTATAAACGTCTAATTTTAAATTCCTTGTCTTTGATGCTTTGTTTAACAAAAACAAATGCAAATGTCGTGTTTAGCTGTGAAACAAAACGGAATTCCATTAAAAAAGATAATTCCGGGTTTTGTTAGCCCGATTATATTATAGTTTTTTTTTAATTCATTCATTTACTCCTAACATTGGTGTACACCGCCCACTGCCTAAAGACAGCTTGGATAGGCTCCAACACGGCCACGACCCTCATGAGGATAAGCGCCTCAGATAATGGATGGGTGGATGATTAATAATGGTTAATTAAGCAGAACTTGATTACCCTGTGACATATAGAGCCCGCCATCCCAGAGACTCTTGAGATGAGTGATTATCTGACTTTTCCATGCTTATTTTTGCCTTTACATTCAGACAAAAATAAACAGCTTCACTTTTTAACAAAAAATAAAATGAACAAGTCTAAACACAGACTTGTTATCTCTCTCTGAAATACTAGCCGTACGTTTACGCCTCTTCGAATAGCTGTTTTAGATCAAACTTGTGTAAAAGGTCAACATATTGTTGACATTGTGAATCCATGCAGCAGATGGTGCACATCTCTGCCTCGAGGTTGTAGTCAATAAAGATTAAACCGTATTGTTGAAAGATTTTCATTTCAGCCCATTTGGGCCATTGATTCTATGATGACTGGTAGAGCACTGACATACTGGATGGGTTTCGGGTGAGTTACTGTTGTGACAGGATTGACGAGAGAAATAGAGGGAGTGCCATTCCACTCACTCAGACCCATTTTACAAATAGCTAAGTGCTGATCATCATTCCAGGTTAGGTAAAACAAGGAGAAAGTCCCAAGTCACAATCTACATGTTAACGTAACCCCGTGATTGTTCAGAAGTTAATTCCAACCAGATACTGAATAGGTCCTGTATTGATGTGCCTGCAGGGGCTTGATCACACAGTTGTAAGTACCAACTTTGTGTTATGCAATTCTAAAGCAAGCAGATGTGGGTGGCATGATGATGATCAAAATCATCAATTACAATTGGCTGTCTGTATTGATGGCACAGTTCAATACGAGACTGTTGGCTCATAGGACATGATTGTTGAGGATGTCCATATCATTATTTTTTTCATCTTAACTTCATCCTCTCCTTCAAGGAAAACAGACAAAATAATACAAAAACACATGTGCATTTCCTTCTTATTTTATTATTACAAGCGAGAGTTCCGATGTGTTCACGAGAAATGAACATGAGCAATGTCCTCATCCAACCATCCTCTTTTGCACTGCAATCTGGTAGGATCCTATCTGGTTTATTTTATTCATTTAGAATCGAGGAAAAAAAAAAAAAAAAAGAGGAAGTCCTCCGAGAAATCTTCAGCCGCGCCACAAACATTGGTGCCAGTGTCATTAGAGTTGCATTTAAAATGTCATAACCTTGCCGGTCAACATACAATGCAGTAGAACAGCCACTGTGCACCGAGCAAGCTGGCATGTTGCACAACACATTCACCCCCCCCCCCATGCAAATTTGGCACTGTGCCAACCAATTGCAGTGAGCAAAGAGCCATTTGGACTCGCTTGCCCTCTACATAGGAACAAGAATAATAATACAACATTGATGCTAAAAATGATATTCAAAAGCACATAGGCACCCATTTAGAATTCCTGGATGCATCGAAAATTTAAAACGATCCGGCATGACTGTGTCCCAGTTGGTGTGGACGAACTTGTGTTACTGTCGACGCTGTGTCCCGATGCTTTGATCTCAAAAGTGCAAACTGTATCTTTTGTCCATCAAGACCCCAATGAACAAACCTCCTGTTTTGGGGCCACTTTAGAGGTTTCTTAAGCCAATGGAGGTTCCAATCTGGGAAAGTTGTTACAGTTTCTTCCCCTGCTCCAATTACATTTTTGATTGATGTTGTCTTTTTTTTTTTTTTGGTTCATGTGCGGACTGCATGGCTCTGGTGGAAGTGCTGGCGTCCTCAGTGTGCGAGTTAATGAGCTGGCTAGTTTGCCTTTCTTGATGATAATTTGATGCTGAAAGAAACCACAATCCCTAATGTCTGCTACATCAACACATTTACAGCAAAAGATTTATCTCGCTCAAGCCATATTACGAGCTTCAAGAAATGTCCCAAAAAAAGTCTCTCCTTCCCTCCTAATACCTTTTCAAGGAAGACGCTACAGATGGTCCAGCTGCGCAAGTAGTCACACTGAAATGAACACGCAGCTTTGAGGCAGCACAAGTGAGTCATGTGCATAAATTGCTACACTTGCGCCCTTTCCAAACCTGCGCCGCTTTTTGTGATAAATGTGACATACAAAGAAGTCTTAGTGATATAGCAGCATCGTATCAGTCACAGTGCACGTGAAATCATTATTGTGAAAACATTGTCTTAAATAGAACGACTGAGTACTACAGGGTGAAAAGCGAGACAATCGGAAAGGATTGTATTGTAATTTTCAGTCGCAGTGGGGGTGCAAATCAGGAATGTCAGAAAAGGAGTTGTCCAATTCCAAAAGGAAACGGGTAATATATATATATATATATATATATATATATATATATATATTTTTTTTTTAACCCTTCAGTTTCAGCCAAATGTGATATCTGGTACAGAAAAGTAACACATTGATTCAAGATAGGCAAAATTCAAATACAAGTATAACAGGTAAGCAATGCACTGGTTTACAATGTTCTCAAAACGGGTGTCAAAGACACATCGATACCTTGCAACTCTTTCGGCTTTACAAATGCAAAACGGATTCGCTCACATGAGACTGCGGCCCAAAGAGAATATCTCGACAGTAAGTTCATAAAGCATGAAATTAAACAACTTCCTTCTACCGCCATTTGCATATAAAGTCTGTAAAAACCATAGAGTGAAGACAATAGGCCCTTTTCCAATGCGGCCTATCAGCTTGGGGAAGACGGAATTGTTTGGTTGGTTGGTTGATGTCTCTCCAAGTAATACAAACACTAAATATAAGAAAAGGTATGACGAGAAGAGTGGTAATGTAAAAACAATAGTTAGCATGATGAGGAAACATAACCGTAGAAAATATATGCAACCTATATAAAACTGACATTATTAATAAACACAATAAAAAAATTAATACAAGTATTTCCCGGTCATTGTTCTAACACTGACACTGGTGAAAGAAAGTGAAGGCGGTTTGTTTTATTTTTGAGAACTTTTGAATGGGATTTTTAACATCCGATTTAAAATAGTGCAGTATATACCTGCTGAAAAAAACATGCTAAGCTTTTTATTGTGTCCCTCATAAATTCTCAAGTCATTTGCGGAAAAAAAACAAACAAAACAAAACAGAATAGATCCCAGCAAAAATATCTTTCTTGGTTCAATTTTAGAATACAGCACAGTGTATGGCATCGGAAATGTGCAAAATAATTAGCATGCCTTATGAGCAGCTCCGAAAATATCAATTCTGTTCCAATACCAAATTCTTTCTATAAAACGAGTTTACAGTATAAATACATGGACTCACAACAGGAAGCAACTACGGTAGGCCTATATATGGCAAACTCCTGCCGATCAACGCTAAATACAGTTAACACTAAATACTTTATAGCCCAATGTTTCGATATCACAAAAGGGGGCTACAATTGTCAGCTTTCTATGAATGTTGAAAATGAAGACGCCGTGTCTTTTGTTGGTCCTTTTTTTTTTTCTGACATGAGACCCATAAGATGATGCCGAATGGACCCGATTAAAGTCTCGTTCACAGTAGAAGAAGCGTTCACAGTGAATCATACCTTCTCTAATCAAAGCATCCGTCCGTTATCCGAACGGCTTTAGCCTCACAGGCGTCGAAAAAGCCTTCATAAAACAGTGATGCATCGTCACGAGGGCCACAGTGAGGATAAGGCAGGAAAAGGGCGTCACTGGAAAACGGATGATTCTGGCTCCTTCACTTAAAGATAATGAATTAAATACAAAGCGCATTTGTTTTGCGGGTTGTCAATAAGGGGGACTTGTAAGCACCCTTATCAATACATTGTAAACATTTGAAATGGCTCTTTTACTCTCCTCTGCTATGAAATTCAATTTAGGGAGCACATTGGAGTTGAAATTGTCACCAAGCAAGTAAACAAAACAAAAAAAAAAATTACAATGAAAGGTGGTTACATTTTGTCCAGTGTGACTGTAGTACCAGACCTTAAGTGTAACTGACCACACCATTACACCAGCGCAGATCGCATAATGTATCCAATATCAGTTTAGGATACAGCTTCACAATTGATTTTCCAATAATATTTTATCATGTGATACTACATTACAATTATACCGAGGTCCTTTAAAAAAAAAAAAGTATATTCAGCCCATGTATGTACCAGTGACTAAAATACAATGTACACCCAACAGTAATCAGTTTGACTGCAAACTACAACGACAAAAACATTCTTTACAACTGTGACAGTGTCTTCTACACTGAACAATACTTAACATGACTTAATTCATTTTATCTTAGGACAGAATTCTTGATAGAACTTTGTATTAGCTCATATAATGTTGGGCAGACGGACCTAATATCTGAATGCGTTTCCAAATGACATCACTCGGATCATCAACCATCCTGTGTATCAAGTCACTTCCCGAAAGAACAAAAATCTTTCAACCTTTGTTTGTTGAACCGTGCAATTGAGGATGATGTTATTTTGGTGGTTTTACCTGCCTTTTGGCTGCCTCATATTTAAATATCAGTGCACATCCTGTACACTTTTAGCCATTTTTAATGAGATGTTTGTCTCTTCTTCAATATAGCTCCCAGATTAATGCTACTCACATCTGTATTAGGTCCATGTGGCATTTTAGAAATGACAACTTGATCAACCGATGTGTTAAAGTGCATTGTAATAGTGTTGCTACATGTTGGAACGTATTGTATTAGAGTGACAATGCAATTTTGCATGCAAGTATGGCTTCTGTTAGGCTACGTTTACACACTGTTCCCCAGTGACCAAGGCAGCACCGATTGCCCAAAATGTAGTGCATGATGGGAATTTAGCCAATTTTTCCCCTGTGGATTCAAGTCTTGTTAACTTTTCTGACAGTCTATCTATCCATGACAAGTCATGTGGGGAGAGCACGACTGAGTCCTGGAGGCTCAAAGGCGCATGGACTCCGATACGATCCCTCCCGGTCTGTCCTGTTCGGATGGGGACCCTCCCATTTGTTAACGTTGTGTCAAGGCTTTTTATGGCTAAAACCTGAAGAACATGCAGTGTTGGAGCTCCCCTACCTAGCTTAGCTCCAGCCCTGTTTCAGACCACCATTTTTGTCAATGGTGGCCTGAAACAGGGCTGCCATGGCCACCTGGGACATAATGTAAACGTAGCCTTAACAGTGTTTGTATGGTTGTTCATGTAAATGACAGGAAGAAATAGGCCTGAAGGGGAAAAAACTGAGATATTTCAATACAATGTTCCATCTATATTGGCACATTATCTATAAACAGCATACTGGATGATGATCAAGTTAAATAGCTACTTACATGAGGTCATTTATCAGTTTGTCTCATGTTTCACAGTATAAAAGTGCATTAATTGCCAAACATACCCCCATTTTCCTATTGTAATAACCTGCTCCTCAAAGCCAAATTTAGTGTGCGCCAGCCCCTTTCACACTTGGGTCTCGACACCATCAAGTTTAGGCATCAGGATGCGAGGAGTCAACCCGGAGTTGAGGTCCCTCTCAAACTCCAAAAGCTGCCCCATGAAGTTTAGATTTGGGGACACCACAGGACGGCGGCTGCGCACGTATTTGTACGCATCCGTCATTGTCATGAGGGTGTGTTTCATTAGGTAGGCGATGACGATGGTTGCGGAACGGGACACGCCCGCCTGGCAGTGCACCAACACACCCTGTCCACTCTGATATGCTTCCTCTGTGGATGATGGGGAAAAAAACAAGGCAATTATACAGTGATAAGGACAATCTGTCAGGGGACACAGACTCGCGCATGCACATTTATATGTTCTCACAAATGCAATACGCAATCCGGTCTATCAACATCTTCATTGGCTTCCACCCAACCCATCTCTATTGCTCTATTATGGTGCACCTGCAGAATGGGATGTGGTGACGCCCTGTTGGCTGCGAAGCCTGCCCTCTGCAGAATGGCTATAATGCTCCCCCTCCCTACTCTTCATTTACTCCAAATCTATACTGTGCTCCCCTTGCAGGAGCTCAGTCTGGAGTTGTTATTGCCTCCCCTCCCCCTTTTTTATGTTTCTCTTTTCATCTTCAAATATAGTGCAATGTAAAAGTGACCTGGAGCACTCCTGTTCTGTACGCACACTGTAGACCGAGGCCAGTTTTTAATGCAGTGGTACTTTAACTTATAGTCCAAGCAGAGGTGTCAAATCCAGGTCAGAAAGTTAAAAACCCTTCCACAGTTTGTATTTAACTATGGGTGGAGACCAAAGGTTAGAATATAACGAGCCAGCTCATTAACGTGCACAGTGAGGAGACGGCACTCCCACTAGACCCTTGCGGTCTCCGCAAGTGCTTCTCCTCAGCCGGGAGGTAAACGAGCTCCCTGGGAGGTCATTAGCCTGCCGGTTGTGTAGAAGCACCTGTGGCTAAAGCCAAAGTGTTGCAAAGTTTTTACTTGACACATTTGAGTAGGAGTGTTCCAGATCACAAGTTAAGAGCTGTCCATTAATGGATTTTCTTTTTGCTTTGCGTTATATGCCAAATACTTGAAAAAGGAGCATCCAGCTAGAGTCAGACACGCTATTTTGACTTATGACTGAACAGGCGAAACAGTCAAATGAAATTAGTAGAACCATCTCACCGATAAACTCAAAAACCTCCTCGAAGTATTGTCGAAGGTTTTGTTTGCTGTTGTCTGTGGCTGGCAGCCTTTTGTAGTGCAGTCCTGATTTGAGGTGGTAGAGGGGGAGGTGCGTGGTCACATTGACCACATAGCCGATGTTGAGGTGCAACAGCAGATCCAGATCTTGAGCATCCCTCTCATTTCCAAGATACAAGAATGGCAGGATGGCACTGACCACAGCGTTCTCCGCATCAGGAGTCATCGCAGACTCCTCAGACAGTGAGGCAGGGAGCGAAGAGGAGAGTGGCAGAGAAAGGTGCACTGTGGAAGGACAAGATGACATCTTGAGAGAATTGTCCTGCTCAAGTTTGGATACATGAAAGCATATTTTCATCAGTGCTTACTAGCTGGAATTTGATCAACAAGTCAAGTTTTTTTATTATGACCCTGAACACAGAATGACGGTAAGAATCTTACTTCTGCTCTTCTCCTCATTTTGCTCTCTGTTGAGCGAGTTCAGAGCCAAATGAAGGGACTGAGCCGATGGTAGAGAATGTCCCCCGTCTCTCTGCCAGGGTTTGGGTTTGATGAGTGTGCTGGGAGCGGACGGAGGAGGCGAAAACGAAACCGGCGACGGTGGAGAAGGGGAGCGGGGTGAGGGCGAACAAGGATATGGTGTCTCTCGATTGCGTTCAAGAGTGCCCGCCATTCCTGCATCATCTGCTTTATTAAGAAGCCTCCTGAGTGAGCTCCGTTGTTCGTCATATCCCGGTCCGGACCTGCAGCCCAAAAAATCCAGGGCAGCCATCTTGTCTTGTTGCAGTCTCCGCCGGCCAGCGTGGTCTGTGAGCTGAGCGTGTGCGTACTCCTGCAGGTTTTCACAGTCGAGGCGCATGAGCCCAGTTCTTTTGCTTTCATTTTGGATCTGCCTCGAAGTCGTCTTTCCAACTCCTATTCCTATTCCGGCACAGTGATTCTGTTGGGCTGTAGAATGGGTCATCTTTCTCGCCAGTTCTTCAGGCCAAATAGTTCTTACGCTGTAGTCATCATCGTCAGCTTGAAACATAGAAGCCGAATGAGGTGCTCCAATGCTTCTTCCTGGGGGTTTACCTCTGCGAGGATTAAATGTTACCACGATGGGGTCGCTGCTGCAATAGCTGCAGGTGGAGCTACCTGTGTGTGAGGCTTTGGGATTACAACCCGTGACGCAGCTTTGTATTGCCCGAAGAGGGGCAGAAGAGGATATTGGGGTACAAGGCAGGCATCCCCCAACCATTTTCTTCCGAAGAATAGCGGGGCTCTCAAAGTTTCCAGCCTCACTGGAGCAGGAGGCACAGCGGATCGGTTTGAACAGGCTTGTTCGGTGTTCAGACACAGTGCTGTTGGTTGAGGAAGTGTTAGAGGTGGAGGCGGTGGAGAGACACCCTCCCAAATTTCTCAGGCCCATTTCTTTGCCTCCTTTTTTGACTGCACCAACGTTATGAACGCAAGAAAACGAGGTGGAAGAGCTACCTCCGCCTCCTTGGCAACTGGAGGCATGTCCTTTAGACCCTCTGCAGCGTACCAACCTCCAGCAACCGCATCCGAAGGGGTGGGTGCAGTCGATGGTGCAGGTATGGTCAGGACTGGGAAACCCTCCTGTGTGGGAAGTGCACGGGGATAGGGGAAGACCATGAAGAATATGAGGATGGTGGTCCCTGTGGCGGGATGGGCGAGGCTGGCTAAATTGTTGGAAGGAGACGGGGATGTGCGCGGGTTGAGCGGGGGAAGAAGAGGGATGGTTGGAGTTTAGGACGGATGCATGGGGAACAGGGACGGAATTGTGGTGGTAGGGAAGACTGTGATGCACGGTGCCCAGCTTGGAGCTCTTGTGATTCAGTAAAGTGAATTGAGGGTCAGGTCTGTTCAGAAGAAGAGTTGTGGTTTCGTTTTCTTTTACATCCCTGAGGTTGTACGGCTGTGCCTGCGCAGGGACAAATTGCAGAACTCCGCCGGCTGACGGCAGCTGACCGTGTCGACTTCGCTGTAATTTGTGTTCGCCTCCACCTGCCCGCTCAGCGCCGCCAGTTCTTCCCCCAGTCTGATCTGAATGCGAAGGGGCACATTTTCGCTGCGTACCTTTGGCAGTTCCGCTGCGGCCGAGGGAGTTGCTGATTTCTGCTCTCCCGCCCTTGTCCAGAGTCAATCTGATATCAATTGTATGCGTGTGGGATGGCAGTCGGGGGCTGAGAGTTACGGTTCCATTGCTGTGGCAGTGGCTTGGGATGTTCCTGTAACCCGGCGGCACTCCGGAATGATCGCCCGGGCTTCTCTGTCCACGGGAAGATCTGCGTTTGCATTCCAAAGTTAGAGCTTTACAGGTGGGTGAGTAGAAATGAGGCTGGGAAAAGTGAGGGCGAGGAGCACGGGTGATTTGTCCATTGGAAGAGGCGGATATCTGAGACGAGTGATGTGGAATGGCTTGCGGGGAAGCCTCGCACAAGGCAATGTTTTTAGGCCGCTGGATGACCACTATACGCTCGTCGAGAGGAAGAGGAGGCATCTGGGTTCATGGGAAGCTGTCCAGTAAAAAGGAAGAGAGGAGAGGCCAAAGATTAGTCACAACGTTATTGTACATTGATAAAAATAG
The DNA here is from genome assembly GCF_001891065.2 of Hippocampus comes. NCBI lineage: Eukaryota > Metazoa > Chordata > Actinopteri > Syngnathiformes > Syngnathidae > Hippocampus > Hippocampus comes. The sequence continues at coordinate 486,693 of NW_017805003.1, forward strand.
AAAAGAAAATGTGGGTCAGACTTTAAATCCCATTTGTTTTAGTCCAAAATTAGGATCGTTTGCCTTTGGCGTTTAATATTTCAAAAGACCCGTTGCTGTTTCATTGTTGGCACAGCTAGTCAATTATTTATGAAATGTAAAGTCAAACCCCACAAGCACCACAGACAACACAACATTGGACATTTTTTTCGTTCTTATGAGTCACCTCTGGTATCCGAGGCAAATGAAAACATACCAAAGGATCAAACGGTAACAATGTCACATCTCATATTGAATATGAACTTGTCACACAGAATTCTTTCATCATTGGCATCACAAATGCGAGATGAAAATTACACCCACTGGTTCGACCTTAATGGATAACATTGCAGCAAGGAACGACTACTCCCCTTTGCCATATCCATTTAAATGTGCACATCTGGTTTTTTTGACTCGCTTATACCCGAGCCACTTGCCAGAAACGGAATATTCATCGATATATCCAAAAAGTTGGCAACCCAGCAACAGAGGGTGCCTTCATAATGAAACAGTAAATCAGAAAAGGTTGCAAGAGTATGTTAATCAGGATGGCAATTGGCTTCCTAAAAGCTTGTTTACAAACATTGTGATGAACTTGCAACAACCTTCATCCCTCAGAGGACTCATCAAGTCTTAGTAAGACACATTTGCTGATGTAAAGGAGAATGCCGGGACTGGGGACGGGGGCGGGGTAGGCAACTCTGCTCCGAGTGTGCCGTTTTCTTGCTTGTTTTAGAACGGGGGGGTCAAACTCATTTTTGTCGCGGGCCACATTGTGGTTACGATTTCCCTTGGAGGGCCGTTATGAATTTTGGGAAATCATATAAATGTTGAATCCCATCCACATATTATATACACAATAAATTAATGAATGACTAGTTTTAGAATCTGAAGTCAAGAATAATGACTGTTGTGGATTACATATGACAATTTGAAATGTTGGTTCAGACTTTAGCAAGCATCATGGAACTTGACATGCTTGATTTGCTTTCGCGGGCCACATAAAATGAGGTGGCGGGCCAGATCTGGCCCCCGGGCCTTGACTTTGACACCTATATTTTAGAAGATTCCCTCTTCCACCACACACCATTCAAATGAACAGCTCATCGGCAGGCTCTGTAAAAGCCCGATAAGGACGCCGATCGTTTGAATCAAGTGTGTTGGAAGAGGGAATCTTGTGAAACAAATAGGAAAACGGCTCTCTTGGGCCGGAGCGGCCATGTGATAAATGTCTACTCCTAAACAAAATGGACTGTTTGCCGCTGTGGAGAAGGTGTGCCACACATAAATAGACATTGTTTATTTTTGACAAAATGCTGCCAACTGATTGGCTCAATCAGAAATGTACATTTGTCTTGGTATGAAACAAAAATAAACACGTCACCACATACACAAAACAATTCAACTTTTTTCCCCCCACCACGACACGGCACTAATAGATCACAGCTCATTAAAAGGTCACTTCCTGTTTATTTGAGCCATTTATTCACCGCAATCATCGTCATTAACATTTAATGACTTGTTGCTACAACACACAATAGAAAACCCATCCCGATGAACACACACGCTGATGAATGGGGATTATCTGTGATATGAAATGACTCCGGAAGTCATTAATCTGTCGATTAAATACTTTTATCTACTTTTGACCACATTGGAAAGCGGGACCAGTTTCCACGCACTTCAGTTGGGTGCAAAGTGTACAGCAAGCTTCTGTACACTCCTTGAAAGGGCAGCTTTTTTTTTTTTTTAAATTCGAGAGGGTTACTGGGCCTGGTATAAAACGATGTTTTGACTGATACGGGTGGCTGCAGGTTTTACAGGTTTTAAATTCCTTGTCACATTGTTCAGAAATAGCTTTTCTGATGAGCAAACCGTGAAGCCAAATAGAGACCAGCATGACTCTCTGCATGAAGTTTTTATGATGAGATGGTGAGATTGACAGAGTGATATGACAGCTTTTTTTTTTTTTTAAATGCTTGTGTTGAAAACGTTATCTTTGTGGTCAAATGCTCAAACATGGCGCAGAGCAGGGGTGGGAGGAGCAAAGCCTCTGGATACTCATGATACGATAAAATTACAATATTTTTTGACTGATAAAGGAATGCTAATTTGATAGATGGTAAGCAAACCATCAATCAAATCTATGGAACTGAATAGAAAATCGATATACGAAAATTGGTATTTTGCCAACTTACTGAAGAAAAAAAATCGAAAATACATTTTTAGAATATTTTGTGTCATGTTTTTAAGTGGACATGTAAACATACAAACACACCTACAGCACATTGAGGAGCCGGGTCATAATAATGTCACCCTGAATTTTTAATGAAAGAAAAGTAAGCTTTGCAACATCAACCTTTTTTTTTTTTTTTTTTGGTCATATCAAAACATTGCACTACTTACTTATTCAAGATTGTTGGGACTTTGTTTATGACAACAAACTAATGAAGATGGGCGCCGGTCATGACTGTGCTGTGATTTCCTTTTTCAGCAATAAAATGAACAATGTGCATCATAGGAACAAAATGTTAGTTGTTACAACTGCATGTTTAGTTTTCATCGACCGGTGACAATTTCAATAGTCAATGTCGGCGTATGAATACTGCACGACATTGATGATGAGATGGTCATAGTCTCCTCTGTACTATTGTCTTTGGATGCCTTTTACATCTTTAGTTGACACGTAAATGCAAAGAACATTACTCCATTGTTTGTTTGTTTGTTTTTTGATCAGTTTGACCAATACAATCAATTTCAACATTCTCTCAATTCCAATATTTTAACAGCATGTGTGTACATCAGGTTAATTTTCAATTGTTCCCCCTTGGGCCATATTTGAAATGATCCTCTCATGGAGTGTAAGACACGGGGGAAATGTGGATAGTGGAGAATAAATGGGGAGAGATTTTATCACACTGTAAAAAAAAAAAACAACACACAATGGGGGAAAATAAACAAATCTCAACTAGTCTGGGGATGCCCTTCATCCCCACACAAAACAGATACCGACCCAAAGAGAAGGCAACCTGATCTTTGGCGTCCTCATGATCACGTCCATGCACACAGTGTGCCGATGGTGTCCTCATCTTTTGTGTGTGGTTTTTTTTTTTCCTTTTTCAGCTTAGCCTGTGGTAGAAGGGGGTGGGGGTTACATTGACCCAGATTTGTCATGGTGGAAGCCGCTATCTCTCTGATCGCCACTCTCTCACACACTGCCACTGAAGGCCAGTTAGTGGCCTTTTCACTCCCTCTTCGCTGTATATTTAGCAGACAGTCATAGTCCCTGAGACAAGGAACACACCAAAAAAGGAAGAAAAAAAAAAGGCAATCCAAGCATGCTCTTCGTGTCGTCACTCATGTGACACGGTGATGCAATTAAAGTTGGAAGGAGCGTATTTCAATATGTGAGTGGATAACTAGATTTGCCAGAAGAGTTTCTCTGTTCCATGACCAGACAGCTTAACAAATCAACTCTCAACATTCTTTCAAATCTGCATGTTTCATCCAAATAATGTGATTTCTTTAACCACATGTTAAATATTTAGACTAGAATAGAATTCGTTTGAATGTCATACATACGAGCCCACACGATTGATCTAAATTAACAAGTTTAAGTTTGATGCATGGATAATAAACAGTCAGTTAGCAAATAAATAGCTTTTTTCCCCCCATTTACTCGCGAATGTGCAAGTCAATACCCCTGTGGCATTATAGGAAAAACATGTTTGTTGCATTTATCTTGCAAGTGCATTCAAACAAAAATTTGTCCTCCTCAGTGGCATTTTCACACCTCCTTAGGTTTAACATTTGCGTCATAACTCTAAAAGGTATTTTTGAGGCAAACGCAACACTGCTCATCACCCCCCCCCCCAAAAAAAAACCCTCAAAACAAAACACCATATTTACAGTAAAGAATGATGGGACAGCTCCGGAATGAATTTCAGTAGATGTTCTAAGTGTTCCTAATGTTGTGGCAGTCATAAACAAGTATTGCAGTATACAAAAGTAGAAAAACTTGACATTTGAGGCATCTTTCACCGTCGCCGGTGATAGTGGTTCCTTGCCAGCTATCTTGCCACCCTAAGTAATAATCTCGCTCCGCTTTAATGGTGCCTGAGTTCCTCACTAGAGTCTGAAGTGTGTTTATTTATTTATTTCATATATTTTATTGCTTTGCCAACAACAGAAGCAAGAGCAGAACTACAGTGATTATCTCTGTGCACTTGGAGTCATCGATCACAGTGCCGATTTCTTGTCATTACAAGTGCGCTTTCAGAGACGGTGCAGTGTTTGGGAGGAGAAGCTGTTTTATTTTGGGAACCAAAGCTTACCGGGCTTTAAAAGATGAAAGACAATGTTTGTGTTTCTTCGCCCTGCGGCTAAAAGACATTTCGAGTACCTGAATGCGCCCAGCATGAAACAGAGGACGCACTATGTGGCTGCAAATAGCAAAAACCAAGGATGTGTTCAATCAATAATGGAAGAAATTACACCATTTAGAATTTTTTTTTCTTTTTTTAATGATATGCGATTAGTTATTTATTTATTTTTCCCCACAGTGGAGGCTTCTTGAGTTGTTTGGAATGACATTAATCAATGTTGCCTGTACTTATTGTGTAAGCGTGCGTATGCCTCAAAGCAAACTGGACTGACGAACGTGTCCTGACAATGACCAAAGGACTAAAAAAAAAAAAAAAGTCTCTGCATCCCCATGTATGAAATGACGGCACCGTTTGTAATCTTGCACAGTAATCAGCCTTTGAAAAACACAACCGCATGGAAGAATTTGAATATTCGATGAGCTACCATAGCAACACCTTTCCGGTTGTGGTTAATGAGCACTTTGATACTTTGATGGGGTTTGTTGCAAAATCTCCTCTCCTGCAAAATAAACAAAACACCTGCAAGAAAACTTTACACCGTTCAGTTTATAAAGCAAAAATTATTCTTCCAGGCACTGTGACAAAGCTTCGCCTTTACACCGGTGTCACAGCACCGTGTCAGGTCTTGACCCAAACATTCGAAGAGCTGAAGTGTTGCTTGCAAAGGCAGTGGGATTGTGTGCTGAAGGCCAAAGGCAGCTCGAAGAAAATCGGTAAAAACGTAATATAAATGGTAATAAAAGCCTGGCCGCTGTTCGGCAACTGGACAAAGTGGATTTGGATCAGACGTTGCATCCTAAATGCCTTTTAACTCTTGGGTTCCCAGCATGTCCCAACCACTCACACTGTACATCTTTTCAGTAATTTAAGTTGAAAGCGGAAACAGAATATTGAAACGCAATCAGCGCTGCACATTTATCTCGTGAGCCGAGCGCAATGGATGCACATAATCCGCATCAAGTACAAGTGCAGCCGCGATGACACAAAATTGCAAATGTTGATATGTTGAAGATGTCAGAGAGCTTATCAGAAATGCACCGAGCAGGCCGAGCAGCTAAATAGGAACCAGTCTGTCTGCAGGCCAAGAAGGTGTGGCCAATGCACTATGAGTCACTTTTAATTATGGCCGCAATTAATCATGCTGCTGACTTGCCATCCAAAGCCCGCGATAATAATGCAAGGAAAGTCGGTATTTTCTCATACCGGAGTAAGCCGCATTTACAAGACGTTTACTTATTATCTTTCGACTTCAGATTGTGCTATTACAGCAACATGAACAAAAGCGAAATGACTGACACCAATGCTACGGGCCACTTTCTGAACGTGTTATGATAATCAGCCCTTGTTTGGCTGCCTCATCAGCACTCGTGCCCCCCATCCCAGGCGACTGAGAGGAAGTCAGAATAATTACATCACTCACTCCGCCACACTCTGCAGACAATGTGATGGACGTGACAAAACAAAATGACCAAATCTTGTTGTCGCCTCATCCGTACAGTCATCACGGACACAAATTTTGAAGTTATTCAAATGTGCCCTGCCATTGGCTTAGAGACAAGTCCAGAATGTGCCCTGCCGCCCACTCAAAGTCAGTTGTGCGTCATTGTATTAAGCACTGATGGAATGGATGAATATGACTGATTAATATATACAGTGGTACTTCCACTTTACGAACGTCTCTTCATATGAAATTTTCAAGTGACGAAATGCCTCAACAGGAAAATATTAACTCTAGTTACGAAAGAAATTTCAAGTTACGAAGAGTAAAAATACAGTATGGGCTGCTGCTCGCAGCTCTGAATTTCCTGAACGCAACATACTTAGAGCTGCTCTGCCATTGGCTATTACCGAGGATCATCCTGACATCCCATTGGCTAAGAGGGACCTCTACCGTATGTGTCTAAATAGATAGATACAGTATGTGTCGATGCAGCGTTCGCTCCTCAGGCCATGAGGTGTTAGGATAGTTTTACGTAAATGTGACTCAGCCAGAAAAAGTGTTCACCAGTCGGGCGATTGCTCGCTATGCTGATGTTTGCCTTGGGCGTTTTCAAAGGATTCTTAAAAGCCGACAAAAGCAAAAGTCCTTCGATCAGTTCTTTACAAAACGCCAGGCAAAAACCACTTCTGAGAGAGACTTAAGAGGGCATAAATCGAGGACGCAGTTCCGATTGCTCACTATGCTGATGTTTCCCTTGGGCGTTTTCAAAGGGTTGTTAAAAGCCGACAAAAGCAAAAGTTCTTCGATCGGTTCTTTACAAAACGCCAGGCAAAAACCACTTCTGAGAGAGACTTAAGAGGGCATAAATCGAGGACGCAGTTAAAAGTTCAATGACCATCATTTTTATTCTTTATTCTTTGTTTTTTACATTATGCACAACTCATGTATTGTGCAATAATCCTAATTGTAACATGTATTTGTTACAGATTTTGATGCATTTTTATGCTTTAGGAAACATTTATGTCTGAATTTGGGGGTGCTTGGAACGGATTAGGGCATTTACGAGGAAAATGCGTCTCTATTTACAAAATTTTCTTGTGAAGAAATTTTTTCCAGAACCAATTAATTTCATAACCACTGTATTTTAAATAATTACCAGCCGTAGTAGTAGAACCATTAGGCTTTTAAAATAATTGGTCTTGTGACCTCAGGGTGCTGAAACATCAATTGGATGTCCAATACATTTAAGTCACAACTCGATTATTCTTTGCAACCCCTTTTTGAGATGCACTCCATAGGAAAAAAAAAAGTATTACATCTTGACATTATACATAGGCGATCGTAAGTGGAAGATCATATGAGTTGGTGTGCGTAAAAAACATTTACCGCTAATTTATAGACGAACCACTGCTGGCCAGTACATCTCATTTAAACCAGAAAAGGGTGACATTTTATTCCCACGAAGAGTTCTGATTTGTCTAATCCGTGGCCATGTTCATAAGAAGAAGGAAAAAGTGTGGCCTGATATAGACGACTAAGAATAGCAAGAGAGGAAAAGCTCCTTAGAAAAGAAACGTCGGAATTTTGAGTCCTCTGTCAGATAAAGAAAAAGAAGCCCACAGTCTGCTTTAAAGACTAATGTCCTCTAGGAATGGGTTTCTGAAGCCCCGCTGTCATGGCAAGTTATTGGGAGTTATTGTAACGACTTGACAGTTTAAGTCACAGCGCCAAATGCCAATAATGTTGATGCTTGCAACAAAGTGCTTTCAGTCCTCAAATCTATTGCATGGCACACGTTGGATACAAACCCCAAATCCCAGAAAATTGGGACATTGTATGCAAAATAAAAATAGAATACAATGATTTGCAAATACTTTCTGTCAGCCTGTATTCAATTGAATACATTACAATTGACTAATATTCAAACTGAGGATTTTTTTTTTTCTAATTATAAATTCATTTTAAATTTGATACATTTAAGGCGCTCCCCAAAAAACTGGGAAAGTTGAGGAATGTTTTGGAACCTTGCACAGGTGAACATGCTTTTTGGGTGAGTGTCATGATTGGGTTTACAGTGCTGTGAAAAGGTATTTGCCCTATTCCAGATACAGTATCTGTGTTATTTGCATATTTATCACATACAAAGGCATCAAACCAATTTTAATATCACACAGAGACTACGCGGGAAAATACAATATGCAGTTCCTAAATGCTAATTTAAATTATTAAGGCACAAAAAAAGTTTGTGTGGTCATGGAAACTCTGACTTTCCAAACATGGACCTTGTACGTAGAATGACACGGACCAATCTACACTCAGCAGCCGCAGGGTATGCAACTGTAAAATATTGCATGAATGTGATGACTAATTGAATATATTTATGATGATGCTTGCAGTTTGTCGTGGAACTGCACTGAGGAGTTGATTAAAAAAAAAAAAAAAACCCAAATAATTTGATGCACAAAGTATTGTCTTCACACGTTCACTTGTGGGACCCCCTCGCAAACGAGATGTTGGGGTTCATCCCACGTTAATAAAGAATTGTCATCATCTTATGGACAATGTAGTCTTCAGTTAACATGCTGACAACCTTCGTGCCCGACATTTGTAACCTTTGTTAGCATCAATCTATCCTGGGCAGACATAGACAGAAAACCAACCAATCATATGCATAACCATAGTCTTCAGTGAACCAAAAAGTCATGTTTGTGAAATGTGGGGAGAAGCCAGGGTCCCTAGAGGAATCCCATGGAATCATAGGGAAAAACGCGCCATGCTCACAGGAAGAATGGAGATGGAATTTGAACCCGGAAACTCAGAACCAAGGAGGAGACGCGGTAACCCCTTGGGTCCACTGTTTTACAATTGGTAACCTTTGCAGTGGATGTTGAATGACTGTTCTGGCAGTCGTGTAATGAAAAGCGCTCCGAGAAGCAAGTGTCTATCTAAGAGGCTTAATCTCCCCAAAATAATTGGATCCATCTCCCTTTTAGTTTTTCTCCCATTAAGCTCCTTGTTGTGTCTCATTAGCATGACCACAAACATAAATAATTTCAAACAATTACCTATTATCTGTTATTCATGGGAATACAGTACAGTAAATTGAACATATTTGGCTCCTTTTCACACATCCGCTAGGTGTCCCACTACCCGATTTTCCAGAATTAATTGC
>NW_017805003.1:496818-542322 GCF_001891065.2 Hippocampus comes
TCACTATGCTGATGTTTGCCTTGGACATTTTCGAAGGATTGTTAAAAGCCGACAAAAGCAAACGTTCTTGGATCAGTTCTTTACAAAACGCCAGGCAAAAACCACTTCTGAGAGAGACTTAAGAGGGCATAAATCGAGGACGCAGTTAAAAGTTCAATGACCATCATTTTTATTCTTTATTCTTTGTTTTTTACATTTTGCACAACTCTCATGTATTGTGCAATAATCCTAATTGTAACATGTATTTGTTACAGATTTTGATGCATTTTTATGCTTCAGGAAACATTTATGTCTGAATTTGGGGGTGCTTGGAACGGATTAGGGCATTTACGAGGAAAATGCGTCTCTATTTACAAAATTTTCTTGTGAAGAAATTTTTTCCAGAACCAATTAATTTCATAACCACTGTATTTTAAATAATTACCAGCCGTAGTAGTAGAACCATTAGGCTTTTAAAATAATTGGTCTTGTGACCTCAGGGTGCTGAAACATCAATTGGATGTCCAATACATTTAAGTCACAACTCGATTATTCTTTGCAACCCCTTTTTGAGATGCACTCCATAGAAAAAAAAAAAAAGTATTACATCTTGACATTATACATAGGCGATGGTAAGTGGAAGATCATATGAGTTGGTGTGCGTAAAAAAACATTTACCGCTAATTTATAGACGAACCACTGCTGGCCAGTACATCTCATTTAAACCAGAAAAGGGTGACATTTTATTCCCACGAAGAGTTCTGATTTGTCTAATCCGTGGCCATGTTCATAAGAAGAAGGAAAAAGTGTGGCCTGATATAGACGACTAAGAATAGCAAGAGAGGAAAAGCTCCTTAGAAAAGAAACGTCGGAATTTTGAGTCCTCTGTCAGATAAAGAAAAAGAAGCCCACAGTCTGCTTTAAAGACTAATCTCCTCTAGGAATGGGTTTCTGAAGCCCCGCTGTCATGGCAAGTTATTGGGAGTTATTGTAACGACTTGACAGTTTAAGTCACAGCGCCAAATGCCAATAATGTTGATGCTTGCAACAAAGTGCTTTCAGTCCTCAAATCTATTGCATGGCACACGTTGGATACAAACCCCAAATCCCAGAAAATTGGGACATTGTATGCAAAATAAAAATAGAATACAATGATTTGCGAATACTTTTTGTCAACCTGTATTCAATTGAATACATTACAATTGATTAATATTCAAACTGAGGATTTTTTTTTTCTAATTATAAATTAATTTTAAATTTGATACATTTAAGGCGCTCCCCAAAAAACTGGGAAAGTTGAGGAATGTTTTGGAACCTTGCACAGGTGAACATGCTTTTTGGGTGAGTGTCATGATTGGGTTTACAGTGCTGTGAAAAGGTATTTGCCCTATTCCAGATACAGTATCTGTGTTATTTGCATATTTATCACATACAAAGGCATCAAACCAATTTTAATATCACACAGAGACTACGCGGGAAAATACAATATGCAGTTCCTAAATGCTAATTTAAATTATTAAGGCACAAAAAAAGTTTGTGTGGTCATGGAAACTCTGACTTTCCAAACATGGACCTTGTACGTAGAATGACACGGACCAATCTACACTCAGCAGCCGCAGGGTATGCAACTGTAAAATATTGCATGAATGTGATGACTAATTGAATATATTTATGATGATGCTTGCAGTTTGTCGTGGAACTGCACTTAGGAGTTGATTAAAAAAAAAAAAACCCAAATAATTTGATGCACAAAGTATTGTCTTCACACGTTCACTTGTGGGACCCCCTCGCAAACGAGATGTTGGGGTTCATCCCACGTTAATAAAGAATTGTCATCATCTTATGGACAATGTAGTCTTCAGTTAACATGCTGACAACCTTCGTGCCCGACATTTGTAACCTTTGTTAGCATCAATCTATCCTGGGCAGACATAGACAGAAAACCAACCAATCATATGCATAACCATAGTCTTCAGTGAACCAAAAAGTCATGTTTGTGAAATGTGGGGAGAAGCCAGGGTCCCTAGAGGAATCCCATGGAATCATAGGGAAAAACGCGCCATGCTCACAGGAAGAATGGAGATGGAATTTGAACCCGGAAACTCAGAACCAAGGAGGAGACGCGGTAACCCCTTGGGTCCACTGTTTTACAATTGGTAACCTTTGCAGTGGATGTTGAATGACTGTTCTGGCAGTCGTGTAATGAAAAGCGCTCCGAGAAGCAAGTGTCTATCTAAGAGGCTTAATCTCCCCAAAATAATTGGATCCATCTCCCTTTTAGTTTTTCTCCCATTAAGCTCCTTGTTGTGTCTCATTAGCATGACCACAAACATAAATAATTTCAAACAATTACCTATTATCTGTTATTCATGGGAATACAGTACAGTAAATTGAACATATTTGGCTCCTTTTCACACATCCGCTAGGTGTCCCACTACCCGATTTTCCAGAATTAATTGCACGCCCGTCGTGTTGGAGCCTTTTTTTTTTTTTTAACCGTTGACAGAATAAAGCTGCTGTGCGGCTCAAAAACATTCAATTCATGTCAACAAAAATGGTGATGAATGAAGAAACGCGCTCACACGATTGCTGACATTCCAGTCAACGCAATTCACGCAATTTCAAAATGTAGCACGCGTGCAACGTTCAATAGAAATGCCTGGACAACACACAAAGCGTGATGTAGATGTGCGGTGAATAGGACCCCCCCCCCCACATGTCACTTAGCGGACCGATACTTTTGCGCACGCAGCCCACCGAACCGGACGTTGACGGTTCGACAAGAAGGGAACGACTTACATCATGAGAGGTAGTCCTGGAGTGCAGTCGTCATTTCGACGCAGCCTCACCACTCGTCTTCGTGCTGGGACCGTTGGATCTGGTCTGATCCAGATGTGTGTGGCGCCGAGGCTGCCCGCGCGCTCGCGTGGACATGGGGCTTCAAAATTAAGAAGAGACTTCAAAATAATAATTTTTAAAAAAACGATTTAGTTTGCATGAGCAGGAAAAAAAAAATAGCGGCATGTGGAGCGCCCTTGCTTGGCCGAGTGAGTGTGTGTTAAAGTGAGCTGCGGCGCGTGCGTGTGGGCACGTGTGTGTGTGTGTGTGAGTGTGTGTGTGTGTGTGAGTGTGTGTGCGCGCAGGGAGGTGGGCTCTTTTGTCTTTGCTGTGCATGACATCATCTCAGGCCAATGGGGGAGCGCACGAGATCAAGAAGAGTCACGGGTGTGCATGTTGACACCGAGTCATGCTCACATTCGTCATGATCGTCATCCGATTTATTTTTCTCTCTTGCTATTTCAGGTCAATAACGAGACTAGTGCACAGTGAATTCAAATCAATTCGAATTGTTTAGTTTTGGCAGCGAGGTGGTGCTAAACACCAGAGGTGGAAAAAAGTACTCGCGTTCTGCACCGATGTAGAAAGAGAGATTGTTGCGATTTTGTAACGACTCTTCTAAGTAAGAAAAGGTTAAAAAAATGTGGAAAAAAAACTTTTTCCAACATTAGCTTGATTTTCACCTGCAAGGAGTTTTCAGTCGTGTTTTGTATTATGTTGTGTCATCATTGAAGGCTGAGTCCTTTTCAAATAGTTAATTGCATGACTTCCCAACCAAACAAAAATTCTCTGAGCTAAATGTTTTTAATTTATATGACACGCCCCCCCAAAAAACAAACAAACCCCCCCAAACAAGCACTTTGTTTGTCTCGTTAAATGCATGCAACAGTCTGCAGTCAGCCAACAAATGATTGATCCGACTTCCTGTGACCGATTGCTTCGCTATTGAGCTGAGCTGTCACTATTACTGACATAACTTACAATGCACTTTAGCAGCTAAGCGGAGAGGCTGTTTATTTGGAGTGTGTGACTGCCAAATCCTTTTATGTCATTTGGAGGGAATATTTGCCTTTTAGCTTTTGAGTCAATTTTATCACGAGCTAAATTTTTTGCTGAATGTTTTTAGTGCCAAAAAAACAAGTTAAACACAACTGAGCTGTAGTTTGGCAGGAATGCATGTCATAAAACCCAGGCAAAATCGTTTTTTTTTTTTTAAATAGGCAATGTAAACACAATTCAAACCAAGTCATAATCCAATTACTCTGACAAATTCTAATTACCTTCTGCAGTCAGCAATCTATAACCTTCTATGATAGGAAATATTTTCTTGATAGAGTGGATATTCTATTTACATGACATTGTCAGCCCACAGTTTAGTGACGTGGCTCATTATCAGAGTGTTTCTCGCTCACCAAGAGGGGATCAAATTACTATTCTTAACAAGTGGTCACTTTTCATCATGTACACGCTGAGTAAACCCACAAATGGGCCCCACGGAAATGGTAGCGCTATTGATCAGCATAATATTGTTGTGCTTCACAACTGAAATGGTTCGATTTTCAGATTATTTTAGATTTACTCATCTTGCACCGATGTGTTTCAGACATTAATTTTGGTCACTTAAAAATACCGCCCCCCCAACAATCTAGTCAAGTCACATTTATTATGAATTTTTTTTTCTCGCATCTCAATTGCGTGATCTGCTTGACCGTACACAGCATGTGAAATCCACTTGCTCTCTCCTTTCCTGTCCACATGACATACGCGGTTGTTGGACAATGATCTCATGCAGGAAATTACATTATCTCGTCGGATCACAAAGTGTCAGCGGTGCCTCGAGGTCTACTTCTTCAAGAGCAATCGAATCCCAAAGATTGAACCACATCCCGAAATGACACCTAAACACAGGGAATGCAAAACATTTCGCTGAATGTACTTTTGTAGCTCCTTTTGTGCTCCTTTTTAAGTGAATCACTGCGAAATATATTCTAGTGTTAAATTTGAACTTGGATTCTAATAAAAGATTATGGGGTGCAGTGACAAAGAGCTGACAGTTGGGGGGGTTTAAGGTGACAAGCATAAAAAGATAAAGATAAAAAAAAAGAAGTGATAAGGGGCTTATATATATATATATAAAGAAAAATGTATATTATATATTACATATATTATTTATATATATATATATATAAAAATATATGTAATATATAATATACATTTTTCTTTCTATATATCAATTTTTTGTGCTGTCATTAATTAATAAAGGCATGTTTTTAGTGCATCCTTGTGACTCTGGAAATGAAGAAAATGAGGCAGGATACATATCTTAAATTACGAACATTTATTTCCATTTTTTTTATTTTTTACATTAAACATGCATAACAATAGGTTTAAGTTTGACACCTCGACTGGAATTATTCTGTAAATATGGCTTTACTAAATGAATAAATAAATAAATAGATAAATAAATACCTCAGGTAAATACAGTTCATCTTTTGACATGGTACCGTCAATCTCAAACAACAAAACCAGTTCAGTGATTGTGCTTATACTCGATGCAAAAGTGGACTTTTGCTTTTTTTTACTGTGCTTTTTCTAAGAGTGATCTTGGTGAAAGGTCACAGTGTCTGTATGATCGATGAGAAATCAAGACACGTCACCGAACATTTTGTGGAACGATTGACCGAATGCCTCTCGCCAATATGTACACACATATACACACACACACACACACACACAAATGTAAACACGCTCAAATTGTAAACACAATTTAAAGCAGGCACTCTGCCCTTTGGGGGACCTTTTTGTTATTGATTGATTTATTTTTTTCAAGAAAATGTATTTTTACTTGGACTATACCAAACGTGACACAGATGAAGAGCATTGAGAGATTACTGCTGAGATTTCACGTTACAGGAGCACATCAACACACCGTTGTTCAAACATTACATATTGCACTTTAAAATAGATTTCCAAGAAACTCTGTCCGATGCGTGCAGAAAAAAAAAAAATTAAGTCTTTCACAAAATCCGCACACACAATTGTTCATCTGTTACATGATACACAATGAATATTTAATGTCAAGCTCAAGTAATAAATACCAATGCACACATTTTTTTTTACAGTTACGTTTCCCTCTTTTCATTTAACCGAGTCGTCATCCAATGCACTAGAATTGTTTTTTTTCTAACACATTTTCTAGAAAGTCCTATCATAAAAATGTAAAAACTCACAAGAACTGTACAGAAACATAAAGTTGACAGGAAGCAAAATGTCAGGTTATCTGAGATAAATATGTTAAAAGGAATGACTAGATTAACAGGAAGGGAAAATGTATTTAGTTGACTTCTGTGGAAAAAAAAAAACAAAAACAACAACAGAAAACATTCTGTAAAAACAAGGGGAGGGGCCACATTTGGGCCATTCTCGCTATCTCAGAAGCCGGGCACGTGGCAGTAGGCCTCCAGCGAGGACAGCAGGATGTAGATGAACCACAGGGAGAGGAAGAGGAAGAAGGTGAGGAGCTTGGCTGTCCGTGGGCCTCCGAGCTCGCCGGCTGGTCATCAGCATATTGGTCCTGGATTGCGGCCACTTTACTCGCAAATGTGTCTGGAGCACAAAGATAGGGCAGGAGACAATTTGTGAAATGCAATTTTAAGTTATCTGCAGTTTGTCAGACTCTGAATAGGATTGCAGGAGAGAAAATGGATGGATGGATTGTAGCTTTTGCACCTTTTAGGTGTACTTAAGATGGTGATTGCTTTTGAGTTTGTATTCTTATGGCAGGCCAAACCTTAAAGGGACACACAATTTTTTATTTTTATTTTTTGGAAGACTTTTTAATTGCTTCGAGAAGTGCACAAGCAAGTGATTTTTTTTTTTTTGCAAGCTACCCATCTTTTTTTCGGCCTTTTCTCAAGATAAAAATGAGATAAAACTTAAAAAAAGAACATGCAATATTTAGATTTTTTTTCAAAATGTTTAGAAAATAATGTACTGCACTTCCAATTATATTACCGACTGTAGTTTGTAACTGTTCTTCAAAAGGAACCCACCTCTCACACGATCACTTTATTGTATTGTCTTGAAATGTCAAAGACAACAACATGAATTAAATTCTGAAACTAATGTTTGACCACTCTAAAACAATGGACAGTTATATAATCTGAAGGGCACTCGAACCGGAAAGCTGATGACGCTTCTTTCCGTTGCCAAGTTTCATAAACCTCGCCCCCACATGGAGGGGAAAAAAAGCACATTGTGGCATAAGCGAAAGCTTTACACTGATTGTAGTCAGCAGAACTGCGTGTAAACCCGGAGCGCTTAGCATTTACTCCACTGTGCAATTAAAACAAAAAAAAATCTACATTGTGTGCCACTCCAAGAAAAAGAAAGCATTCAGACAACTCTAAATATTCTCATTGTTGCGGTTATTGAGGCTACTGAGTCACTTGTGCGTCTCTGTGTCTGTATTATAATGTCCCCTGGTGGCCATTGCGCACATATCAGAAGGACCGAGATGGGGAAGACATTTCAATGGGCAAAGCTAGACGAGTGGTTTGAGTTATGAATATGGTCATGTAATTAATTAAATTCAGAAGCCGAGTCGCCGCGGTGCTTTTGCGTCAAATCGAGCTCCTCAACTCACTTCAACAGAGTTCCATGGCACTAAATTCCACAAGGTAATACCAAAAGTAATGGATTTGGCCCCAGGACAAAACAGCAAACAGGTGATTTTTTTTTTTTTTCAGGGAATAATAAAGCACGATTATGCAGGGATTACTGTGCTGCTCGAAGCCACAAGCATGCATTATCTGGTGATTGTCACAGTCTATGACAGTCTGAAATAATCCAGCAGTCCTCAATTGTTAGGACAGTTATTGCACTATTCATCAGGCTTGTTAAATTTTTTTATGTAGAGTCACAAAATGTTGCAATCTTCCTGAGTGATGAAAAATGATTCTCTCAACCAGGCAACAGATATGGGAGGGGGAATGAGTGGTGTGATTAAATTTATTATAACCTTATTTCCCTTCATTTACCCAATAACATCCATCCATCCGTTTTCTGATCTGCTTCATCATCACAAGGGTCACGGGGTGGGGGGGGGGGGCCACATGGAGACTAACAACCATCCGCGCTCGCGCTCACACTCACACCTCGGGACAATTTAGAGTGTTCAATCACTCAAATCATGCATGTTTTTAGAATGTGGGAGGAAACCGGAGTACCCGGAGAAAACCCACGCAGGCCTGGGGAGAACATGCAAATTCCACACAGGAAGGCCGGAGTTGGGATCGAATCCACGACCTCTGCACTGTGAGGTCGACGCGCTAACCACTGGGCCACCAGGCCGCCCTACCCAATAACACCCAAACCAAATTGCGTTCAGCCAAAGCACATCGAACGCAAAAGTTCTCGACAATGTTTGAGATACAATGACTCAAGAAGAACATGTTAAGACAAAGACAGAGTCAAAGGTCACCCGGTTCTTCCCAAACAGCTGCTCCTGCAGCGGAGGCAAACATCAGATGTAACGACAGTGGGCACCCACCTGGGACAGACGTGCCCAGGGCCACGAACACCACGGCGGTGACCGAGTCCTTCAACCCGACGGTGCACCCGAAATGAGAGGCCAGATCCCCGGTCACGGCTGTCAGGATGCCAATTAACGAGATGGACACAAAGAAGCAGGCCCAGCCGTTCCAGTACTCGGTGGGTGGGACGAAAGCAAAGAGCACTTTCCAGAAAACTGTCAGGAAATGCATTATGTAATCAAAGCAGGAGGGCAGGCGCTCTTCTCCGCTTTCTTCCTCATCGTCATCACCTAGGGGAAAGGTAGAGGAGACTGGAATTAAGACCGAAAAACGTGAACCATGCGTGTACTATCTCAAGTTTTGGTAGCTACTAATGGGAAGGGGAGGGGCCACATTTAGTCAGCTATTGTCCCGTGAGTAGATCATATAAAAACGCTAGTTCATCAGTGTGTGTGTGCATCTGAGCAATTAAACACCTGCAGTGATCTGATCAGTGCCGTATTAAGATGACCGATGTTTCCTAATATCGTAGCGAAAGAAGGTAACCCAAAATCTTTGAATCGGCACACGGTTGCAAAATACAATCCCAACAGTCTAAGCACGTAGATAAGTAATTTAGTGAGAGGGCTTAGTATCAAAGCAGGAGGTGCTCTTTCTATTTATAAACTCTGCACGCAAACTTAGGTGAACTCAGGGGAGAAAAAGAGTGGAAAGAGCATGTTAAGAAAAATGACACATCGAGCGTGCGAGTCATTTTTTTGTTGCACTGATATGCACGATTGCCGATCTAAAATGTCATGAAATCCACCTGAAAAGGTATAAAACAAATGGAAAAAAAATGTTTACCACAGTGCAAAAATGGCCATAAATACTTGATGGCCATTAATTGTACAGGCGGGGGAGAGCTGGCAAGTTCAGTTTTTAATGATGGACCACATGCATTTTTAATTAACTGTCTGTCTGGGATGGGAGGGGGGGGGGCAAGATATGAGCACAGAGCTACAGAAGTGTTTGCTTGCCAAAGTACTAAAATAGCAACAGCGGGTCGGACGGGGGGAAAAAAAATAATGAACATTGATGAGAGTAATATTTTCTTTTTTGTTTGACCACAGTCTATGATGGCAGCATTTTTAGCAATTAGGAGTGTGCGCTCGAACAAGAATAAGGCAATAAAACAATTACCTTGTGTAGCCCCTTCGAAAAGACAAGGAACATGGTCTCGAAGTGAAAACATGAAAACAATACTTCTTGCCCCTTGCGCTTTCATGCTTGGTGGAGAAAATGATTTTTCTTTCAATTGGATTCTTTTCAAATGGATTCTTGACAAAGTGGAACATTTTGGATACTGGACACGAGGGAAAAATGGTGGCTGGTGAGAAGCAGCTGGCAAACTAAATCGAGCCCGAGGGCAGTATCGACCTCTTCCACAGTTTTTGGTGACAGAGGAGTGACGTGTTGAGACAGTTTTTGGACGTACAAACTCACCTGCACTGACAGTGACGGCGCTAACAAATTGTTCCCTCCAGCTGCTGCTCCCCACCACCAGAGCCAGGTTCGTCTTTTTAATCAGCTTGTCCACCGTGCTCTGCAGACAGACAAAAAAACGGTCATGAAACCGCTGCCTAAAATCACATCCGGATCGCATTAAGGTGTGACAAACGCTGCTTCATATCCACATGGAGTCAACTCCTTCGATTGGAGTGAGAACCAAGTGACCCCTCTGGGGAAAAGCCTATTGTCCCGCTTTTATTTGTTTTCCACAAAAATCTGGCTGAAATTGAGAAAGATGACGTGACTTGAATGAAGGAAGTTGGAATGATCGTCGTGATGTCATCAAATTGAACTCGGAGACGAGAGCGCTCGAAAAGAAGGCACACCGGTCGGGGTATTGCAGTTCGATTGCACATCTAATCGGAGAGGATTATATTTAATAGGAGGGCTGAAGGACGTAAAAAAAAATTATAATAATCTAATTGCGATTTAGTTTCCCCTCAATATCATGATTGTGATTTAACGAGATTATGTTTTCAAGGTCCTCTTCCGATGTATTTTTTTTTTTAACAAACACAAGTAATAAATTAATCTGTATTACAACAAACACCCATCCATTTTCTAATCCGTTTATCCTCGCAAGGGTTGCGGGTGTGCTGAAGCCTTTCCCAGCTGTCTTCGGGCAGTCGACTGGGGACACCCTGAACTGCTCGCCAGCCAATCGCAGGGCAAACAACCATTCGCACTCACGATCACAGCTAGGGACAATTTGGAGTGTTCCATTGACCTACCGTGCATGTTTTAGGAATGTGGGAGGAAAACTGAGTACCCAGAGAAAACCCACGCAGGCACAGGGAGAACATGCAAACTCCACACAGGAAAGCCGGAACCGGAATCTAACCCTTCATCTCTGCACTGTGAGGCAGATGTGCTCAGCATTCGATCACCATGCCGTTACAATAAACAATCAGGTTTATAAAACGTGAATGTGTTGCTTCCATATCGTATACCAAAATAAAGGCAAGTGAACCGTGAATGAATATAAAGGACAGCCTATTTTGCGACGTGAATTAGTTCTTGGGGAGGCCCGGTGGTCCAGTGGTTAGTGCGTCTGCCTCACACTGCAGAGGTATCAGATTCAATTCCAGCTCCGGCTTCCCTGTGTGGAGTTTGCATGTTTCTCCCTGGGCCCGCGTGGGTTTTTTCCGGGCACTCCGGTTTCCTCCCATATTCCAAAAACTTGCACGGCAGGCTGATTGAACCCTCTAAATTGTCCCTAGGTGTGAGTGCGGATGGTTGTTTGTCTCTGTGTGCCCTGCGATTGGCTGGCAACCGGTTCAGGGTGTCCCCCGCCTACTGCCCGAAGATGGCTGGGATGGGCTCCAGCACCCCCTGCGACCCTTATGAGGATAAAGCGGATTGGAAAATGGATGGATGGAATTAGTTCTTGACTTACTAAACACTGAATTGTAGTCTTTTAATCATTCACTATGACAACTTAACCAAATTCTACTCAACCTATGTGGCGCAAACGTAAATCGGAAGTCAGATGAGAACAATAATGCAAACAATGCGTGTAGCTTTGTCACTTCAACTTTTCACATTTCGTAAAACAATACATGTAGTAAACGTGTTGGATCTCACTGAACTTACCGCGACACCACATCAATAAATACATTTGAATTTGATTATCGGTCATTTAATGTTTCAGCACTTTTTAATGGAGTGGAGTCAAGTACCCGGTATTTAGTTTTGTGGTGTGAAATACATTTTTATGGGTCAAAATAGACATCATACAAACGTCGTCGTAAAGCATAAAGGTACCCGAAAGTCAGAGGACGGTTGTGAGTGAAGTTATCACTTCCCCTTTTTTCCCCACTTTTCCCTAAGGTAGGAAACGATAAGTGGGAACCATTGTCAGTGTGCATGTGTGCTGGTGAGATTCAGAGAGATAGATAGAGAGATACACGCACGCAAAAGAAACAAGTCAATTGTTATTGCCAATCCCTGTGGGCATTTGCTTGACCGACCGCACTGCGTCACATTGAGACTGAAAGAGGTTGAACAATATCTAATTTGGGAGAACAGAAAAACAACAAGAACATATTCTCTCGGGATAATGCAGCGTTCTGCACCGGTGGATCCGCTGGAAAAAAAAAGTTAAAGGACTGTCATTCATCTAAAGTGCATTTTCACATGAGCTTAATTGAAAATGGTGGTTTTCGGTTTATAACTGTTCTGTTCGCTTTGACTCAAAGCGAACAGAACTTCACCCCCACCCCTCCCCAAGTCACTTCCAAACAAAGATTTTTCAGGGCATGCGATCATGTGGTAGCATAGCAAGCCATCAAAGATCGCTTTTTGCCATCCACCGTTGCGTCGGAAAAATGGAAAAGATCACGGTGGGTTTTCCCCCCACACACACACACTATTTTTGTCTTTTGTATTTTGAAGAAAAATATGGAAAATTGTTCATTTTGATAATAATAATCCAGTTTCATTTCAAATTAATGAATTTCTAATTAATCAATTTTTAATACAGAAAATAATTTCATATACCGTATACATTTTTTGCAATCTTTTTTTTTTTTTTTTATGTCGTTGCTTACAATAAGTCCATTCATGAATCGTCTAACAGTACAGCTCAGACGTCTGCAGTAAACATGCTTTTTAATGAGGATCCCAAATCAAAATTCACCACGGAAACGAGAAACATGCCTTTTGTTTGCATAGTAATCACATCATTCAATCAAAGTCACGGAAATTCGATGCTCCAGTCTCCTCTTCCGCATACAATGAGCATCCTGGAAAAGGGATCAAGGAATGAATGCGAAATGCCAAAAACAAAAAAACTGTCTCTCTTGCGATTATGTTTCTAGTGAGTAATCACCACGTCATATGAAAACAAGCGGATTTCTGTCGTCGAGTCAGTGCTTGTTCATGACCAAATCAACTACCGGTACTGCACATGGATCTATCTTGTGACTTTATTGACGCTGCCAAAAGCAGGCAGGAACCTGAAAGCACGAAGCAAAAGGCATCACTGCCGTGCCTGTTTCACTTCCAGCCACCCTGATATTGATGCGGAACTGCGTATCCATCCGTTTTCGATGGCGCTTGTCGTAATTGGGGTCGTGGGTGAGCTGGATCCTGTTGCAATTAACTTGGGATGAGAAATGGCACGCGCACACCGGAATGGTCGCAAGTCAACTGCAGGCCACGTTGATAACAGCAGGGGTGGTCGAATTACAAATATTTGTGGCCCGCTGTCCTTTTCTTGTGACCCGCAGAATTTAGGGGAAAGAAAAAAATCATGTTGAAAATTATCCACGTTGCAATGTAAAAAAAAATATGAATACAGTGTCATACAAAAAGAAAGGTGCTTGGTGTGTGTGTGTGTGAGTGTGAAAAGGGTCAGTGTGAAAAATGTTACACACACACACACACACACACACACACACACACACACACACATCCCCCATGTGTGCGTTGTCCCTGTCACATACTACGGCTCCTGAAAATTGAATTACGATCATAGAAATACAAAGGAACAAATTACAACTACAACAGTAACCAAATTTCTCTCTCTAACGCACCAGTGACTCGAAATCATTCAGTTGTCGGTCGCACTCTTTAAAGTGTGCAGTCGTTTTCAAAATGGATTTTTGTGACACGCAAGTCGAAGGAAAACTTGAGTCATGGGTTGCGCCTCTTTCGTAGCTGTGCACAAATTTCTGCACGATTGTGTCTCAGCACCGTGGACCTGAGAGGGTGTGTAGCTAAAAAAAAGTGCAAGCCAGGTTCGCTGGGGGAAAAAAAGGACTCGTGCACAAATGTGAGAATATGGCCCTTGATTTTTTTAATTTCCAGAACGGCATACAAAAACGATATAAATTTGATGGATTAGTTTTAGTGTGCTGAATGAAATACCGTCAAAGAAAATCAAAGCATCCTCCATTTTTGTAAAAGATGCACAATTTTATTTTGTGGATTGTGGATTATACAATGCGCTGTGACTTGTTTTGAAAACTGCTGTACAAATAATAATAATAATATTATTATTATTATTATTTATTCTTATTTTTTTTTTATTATTATGAACAAACTGT
This sequence comes from Hippocampus comes, assembly GCF_001891065.2. Taxonomy (NCBI): domain Eukaryota; kingdom Metazoa; phylum Chordata; class Actinopteri; order Syngnathiformes; family Syngnathidae; genus Hippocampus; species Hippocampus comes. The sequence goes on from NW_017805003.1 coordinate 510,770, forward strand.
TCTGTCCGCAATTTAAAGTCAATTCAAGTTCAAATGTTGCATTTAAGTTACACTAAGAGCAGCGTAGTTCGCAGCCAAAAGTGACATCATCAAAGCGGAAGACGCGGAAGCAGGAAGTTAAGCGATAGATCGTCAACAAGAGAAACACGTGATGGTAGTCGAGTCTAATCCAGCACAATCCACACACACTTTACGCCTTTGGTAGCATCGTGGTTTCACTGTACTGTCCAAACCAGGCTGAGGCAGTCCACAAACATCCAAATGAATAAAGTAGTCATGCGGACCACAATAAGTACAAACGAACGAGTGGTCAATTCGATTCAGTACAAGCGCACGAGTGGCCTGAAGACAGAAGTTGATCTTGCTTCTGAGGAATTACCTTAAATTCGTAAGATTCCTCAATGACCACCTCCAAGCTTGTATGTTCTCCCAGACAAGGGCAGCCCATCTTTGCCACGTCCTCCGGCCCGACTGGCATTTTGTTGTCATTGGTGTCTCCTGCACAGATCGGACAAGTGTCAGTCCGGTTACCCGGGTAGCCCCTGCACATGACGTGCGTATTATGAAGCGCTGGTTCCGCTTATACGGTTGGCTCATCGGGACTTATGAGTCGTGTCAAAAGCTGTTCATGTTACCTATAGACGGATGGATTCTGAAACCATGACCTTGTGTCATCATCAGTCAAATGATAAACATCTTTACGAGGCGGCCATTTAAAATGAAAAGCACTTTTCTCCCCACACGTGGGACTGTGTGAAGAGGGGTGATGCAAAACTGAAAAGATGTCAGGGTTGAATTTGTCCACTGAGGCATGCGCTTGTTTCTCACCGTGTCTCTGTCCCACTTCGAGCAGAATGGGCTCTTCCAAAATAATGGTAAAAGTCTTGTTCTTCTCATACTCCTCATCGTCGATGATCTTCACGTTCAGCAGCTTCCTGAAAGTACAAGGTCAAAAAGCCACAGACGCGGATCAATGAATGAGTCCCAATTATTTCAGAAATGGCAACCATTTGACAAGAAGAAGACAAATGCATTTGTTGGCTCGCTGCCGGAAAACTGGAGGCTCCTAATGCCAAGTGTGACTTGAAAATCCAAATACAAGCATTTGGAGTCAGAAGCGGCGTAGCCAAGAGGCAGACAACCCACACAATGAATCATGAAGAGCCTTTTATACAGTATGTGAAGATAGCAGCTCGGCAGTTGAATAAAATGTCACTAAAAATCTTTCCCAATGATGGAAAACGGCATTTATAAAACAACGAAGCTGGGTGGCCGCAACAAAGCCACTCATCTTAATCTGGAAAGGATCAATGTGTCCTGCATTTAAAAAAAAAAAAAGATGTGAAATGACGCATGCACTTACCTATTCTTTTCCAGATTTGTGATAAAACGGACTGCAATCATTCATTCAATGCCACAACCCCCTAAATTTGATTGAGTCATCATATGACAAAGTGCAGGGGTGAAAAAAAAAAATTTTTTGTCCCAGGCCACATTGTAGTTATGGTTTGCCTTAGAGGGCCGTTATGAATTTTGGGACACCATACAAATGTTTAATCCCTTCCACATATTACATACACAGCACACACCAAATTGATGAATGACTCGTTTTAAAATCAGAAGTCAAAAATAATGACTGTTATTGTGGATGACATATGACAATTTGAAATTTTGGTTCGGACTTTAGCAAGCATCATGGAACTTGACATGCTTGATTCGCTTTCGCGGACCACATAAAATGATGATTTGACACCTGCCAAAGTGCTTAAAAAAAACAAAAACAAAACTCAACCAATTGGACTCAATCACATGAGTGCGACCTGCTGCATTTCACTCGAATTTAAGTGGAAATAACTAAAATAGCACACACACACACACACACACACACACACACACACACGACAACAAACAAATGATGCTCATTATTTTGCTCTCTGCGGAAAGTGGCCTTCAAGGCACACTAAAACAAACCCTTCAGACATCTCCTGGTACAAAGCTGCTTGAATCTACATTTGTGAAACTATACACTGTTCAACTATGACGGACATGCAGTATTTTTCTCAAGTCGTTTCCTTCTCCTGCGCGGTCTCTCTCTCTCTCTCTCTCTCTCTCTCTCTCTCTCTCTCTCTCTCTCTCTCTCTTTTTTTTTTCTTCACCTCCCTAATGATATGTGGGTGGTTGTCTATTTCTGTCTACACATACACAGCGCGCCCAGGATGCAGCAAACATGCAGGAAGCACCCTTTTTTTTTTTCTCACAGGAGAAAAGCAGATTTATTTTAAACAAGAATGACACGTCAGGGGCAAAGTCATGCCAGTGGGAAGAAAAGAGCCTGGAGGCAACTGTAAGAACTCGGGTGCATTATGTTGAGGGACAAAGTGAATTTACTCAGAGGTGCTATGTGTAGATGTTAGTAGGAGACTGTTACCGTAGCTGTGGAATGTGTAGAAGCTGCATCTGTCATCCCGTCTCCATGGATGATGTTTACTCATTTGTGTAATGAGATGAACGGGAAGTAAGTGATGATTATCATTTCCATCTCAAAGAGTCTCCACGCGCGAGATGAATGTCTAAAAGTGAAGTGAAATCAAGACGCTAGCTTGAATGGCTGGAGTTTCATTTGGGTCTCTTCGGAAAGATTTCCAATCAATGAATACACAAAGACCGCAAAGGATTCCAAATTTTCACTGAGCAGTGAGTACAGCTGGCAACCAAGAAGGAACTAGAGAACATACTCAAAAATTATCCTTCTGTCACAGCCGAAAATGCTGATCAGAATTGAAATTAAAGACCAAATTTGAGTGAAAATCAAAACACAAGTACCAAAATATGCATACGTAACACCAATCACTTCAGAATTCCGAAAAAATAAACAATGCACACTAAAAATGGCAATTGTCGCATTGTAATTCATTCTACTTAGCTGACCAAATTGCACCTATCACAGTCCTGACTGCCTCAAAAAACTGCACTGACATTCCCACTGGGTTACAATAATCCATTTGACATCACAGAATATCGGTTATTAATCACCAGACACTCAGCATTGTGACCTATTTGGGACATTGATAGCACGCATGAACATAAATCAGCGGCCATTTAATTTTGTACAAGATGGGCAACAATAATTCTGCCATCCAAAAGTAATAAAGCTCCACCTGCATCATTGTGGCCGTCGTTTGCTGTTATGGAGATTGCAATGCATCATAGTAAAAGGTCTGTATCATATGCTAATTATTTTACTTCATGAAAGGAGGGCGGGTGGGGGGTAAAATTAAAACCAGCCCCGCAGTCATAATTAGTCCGTAAAAATTAAAACATCCCCGACAGTGTCTGTTGTGTAGGATCTGACAAGGCTGCGCTTAATGTTGTGGCCAGTCAGCATATGCGCATCTCGTCCACGCATGCAAACCAGAAGGGACAAGTCTCAAATGCGGGAAGCATTCCTTGAATACTAAAATTGGCGATCCATTCAAGTAGAGCGTTCAGGGTGTCACCGAGAGCTGACATGAGCTTTATGGATGACGCCACTCAATTTTGCTCGTCTTCCAGTCCTGTTTGTCCGCAGGTCACGGTAAACTTCTCATCACAGAGGGTCTTGTCAGATAGCATCAAGACTGTAAGGTCCCTACTTACCGAGTAGTTCTTATAAGTGGATGTGATTTGCTTGGATGCTGGCATTGAAGATTTGGTCATGTGTAATGTTTTTTTTCTGCAACACAAAGCAGGTGATGAAAGATTTTTTTTGAAAGATAAATGCACTACTTGACTAGAAGTGACCATGAATGAAGACGATTTCCATTTGTTGAAGATGAGCAACACGCTGAATATCTCAAAGGGATCAAGTGAGGGTGTCGATGCTGGAAATGAGCACTAAAGCGGCACAGAAGCACCGTGAAGAAATAGGTTTCCTATATCCCCAGGCAATGTTAGGATCTTGACACATTTGGGATTGAGCCGGGAAATCAATCATCCGCTGTGCATCTAAACTAAGACGGAAGGCACTGAGCTTCTTCACGATATATTGTGTGCGCTCTTCCAACATAAAATCTGAAAAAAAAACGATTTGTTTATGGTTAATGTTTTTTTCCTACTCGAGTAAAGCAGCTTTATTTGTTTGGTAACCCTTCGGCGCATGGAGGTGTGGCTGAGAATGTCGGGAAAGTGCGTTGGAAAACTTTGTTAAAATATATTTGCCAATATCTCATTTGTGACGCGAGTCCTGCAACTTTTTTGACTCACCTTATACATATCCATCCATTTTTCCGATCCGCTTATCCTTACAAGGGTCGCGGCGGGTGCTGGAGCCCATCCCAGCCATCTTCGGGCAGTAGACGGGGGGACACCCTGAACCGGTTGCCAACCAATCACAGGGCACACAGAGTCGAAAAACCATCTGCACTCACACTCACACCTAGGGACAATTTAGAGTGCTCCATTAACCTGCCATGCATGTTTTTGGAATATGGGAGGAAACAGGAGTACCCGCAGAAAACCCACTCAGGCCCAGGGAGAACATGCATACTCCACACAACGAGGCCAGAGCTGGAATTGAACCCGGTGCCTCTGCACTGTGAGGACGACGGGCTAACCACTGGACCACCGGGCCGCCCTCCCTTATCCATATCGATGTTTGGATGTTTTCCATCTGTCCTGAAACAGGGCGGAATTTCTCTGGGGAAGACGTGTTTGAGCAATGATTTTGAAGTTCTTGCAATATGTTCGCATTACCCAACCATGCCCGTAGCGTGCTCCCTATATCCACATGTGTCTGTTAGTTCACAGTGTTATTGATCGGCAACAGCATTAAGCGTGAGGAGTTAAGAACGCTGGCTATTGATTTACCTTTCCAGAAGTGTTCCCCCTCCATTCACACAGCTTTCATTTTAGCTTATGTAACCGCCCCTGTTATCCACTTTAGCCTCAACCCGTGTGTTGCGGCACACGTACCGAGGCGCTAACAAAAAAATAAATAAATAAATAAAAAACAGACGCACAAACGAAAGCCCTACATAAGCATCGCGGGGTCTGTGAAGTGCTTCAAATAATCCATAAACAAAGCATGTAGAACACTTCTCTTGCCAGCTTGTTTATTTTCGCTCAGCGGCTTGCCTGTACAACTTGAACTATTTGCTACACCGCAGAAGCGTGATGCTCATTTCTCATTCCACTAGATTTTCAATGAGTTCAAACTGGCTTTGTGGCAAAAAAAAATGACAAGTATGTCTTCTTTTCACACAGTAAAACAAATGTGGACAGACACACAGAATCAAAAACGCGCCAAGGTCTTATCCTGGCATCTGGGAGGCATCGGTAGGTTTACAGAGAAACTTGGATGGGTGAGAGCATCCAGCTACGTGTGAAGGATGAACATAAGCAGCCAATGCAGCAGCTCACTCCTTGGCCACCTTATTAGGTACACCTGCACAGTCTTGACGAGAGCCTTATCAAACATTTGGCCGTTACAAAGCAGGCTTAAACGTTTGTCAATGCAAAAATGAACAAATCGGTGGCTTCCGTCAAGCATCCTCATTGCTGAAAGGGGCTCCGGTTTCATCCAGATGTGATGAAGTTGATTGTTGTTTCTGTTCCATGGGAACCAAATGTAATTGGGACCCACACTATTCAGGATGTGATCTGATAAGATTTGACAGTGTTCCAAAATAAGTGCCCCAAAATAATAAGCAGGACATTTCATCCTTAGGGTATATCCATACACTTATTTTCGAGAGTATTTGTCCTCATTAGCTTTGCGGATGAGCTGAAATTTATCCAGCTGGCTTCGGGTGAGAGTTGGGATACACCCTGGAACGGTCGTCAACCAAATAAAGGCTTCCACTCTAATCAACGCGGTTTTATTTTTAACAGCATTAACAAAAGCCTTACCTTGTAAAGAAAATGCGCATCCCTACCTACTGTATATGGGATCTGAATATGACCTGTGTTTGGATGCTGCCTGAAAACAAGCTCATCTGTTCAGTGACACAAAAGGTCACGCACATAAACTGAAAGCAAAGCTGCCCTGAGTTCAATCTGCATGTTTCAAGAGGACAGACCGAGCGCTTAAAATTAAAAAGATATGATAAAAGATTCAGGACCGTCTGGAGCTTGCGCATAGCTTGAAGCAATAACTCAATTTGATCTTGTTAAAAGATTTAGGTCTGAGAGCAAAACTTTAGTATGCGCTGGGGTAAATACATTGAGTTCATCCACACGCACTTGGAAAGTGGGAAGAAGCAGAGCACGTTGATGCAAACAGACTTTTCAAATTTGGATTTTCCGAGGCCGGCGGGAATTTTCACCGGTTCATATGCACGTCCCTTTATGTTCTTGCTTGGATGTGGGATCAGAGGTTGACTTTTTTTGTTGTTGTTGCCTTCCAAGGTGGTTCCATTGATAAAGAAAGCAAGACTCCAAACAAGACTGGCTGTGGTACTGTTTACCAGTAATAATCTGATGAACAGTGAAGTATCGTCTCTGCCCTCCAACGCAAATACAAAGCGCCCGCTAGCCCACAATTTCACTTTGTTGTCCAGTACACCCTTGACTCATTAAGCACGGCTTGTGTAGTTGTCTGCATTATGTGAAAATCATTAGGGAACCGCTCTCAACTTCCGGTAATTGCACTGGATGCTCAGGAAAATCTTTTCAGCACCCCCTTGGAGCAACATTTGATTTATAGCATTCGAGACACAGTAACGCCGTTCGACTTTCAAATCGTAAAAACATTCCAAAATGCCAGAATTTGGATCCGTTCAAATTTCACCAGTAATGTGAGGCCAGGACAGAAATGGGGGGGAGATGCGAGTTCTCTGTGCATTCACCTGCCGTTTTTTTTTCCCTCCCTCGGTGCGCTCAGCCAACCCACACAATACTCCCACTCACTAACCCTGCAATCCTGCTTGCGCAGACACATTTATTTGACACGTTTTATTCAGTGTTTCTCCCTGTGTCTAAATGCTACTCACGCTTTCGCTTACCGCGCTGTGGATCATTTGCCGTTCTTAGCATAAATTTGTTGATGAAAATGATCACGCCAAAACACGTTAATAGGTACTTCACGCCAATCCTTCTCCAGTTCCTCGGTTCTGTACTGTTTTAATCCCTCCACGTTGAAGTGTTGCATAACTTCAGCTTTTTTTTTTTTTAAGTTGGCACTTGGTGTTCCATTTTGAATGTATGGAAAGAGCAATCCAAATAAATTGGACTTGTTAAGTCAACACTAACGTGATGAACGTCGGGTCGTCATCAAGGAGTTGCTGCTGACATTATCGATATTCTTTCAGTACAGCACTGTAATTAAAAAAATGACAGATTAGGGAAGGAATGCTATGAAACAATCTATATTCCCTGACGATTGACAGCTCACACACCAAACAATTCATGCAGAAAACACGTTAGCACAATATAGCAGTGGAGTTGCGTGATGATATTTTCCACCAGAGGAAAAAAAAAAGGTCTTATTGGTGCCCTTGCTGCTGGGACACCAAAGTAATTTTTGCACAAGTTGGCCAAACCGGTAAACGAAAACGCATAGGCCCAAAGTCAAACTTTGTGCGACAAAACTCCAAAATCACAACCTTTGGAAGCACACGTACTGAATCGGTTTATTCAACTGAGGTCACGTGAACAACAACAACAACAGTGGCCTTTTTATGACATAATCCTTGTGCCACATTGTCTAGGCATGAATAATCGATAAAGATTCAGTCCAACTGTTGCACTGGTTCTCCCTCACCTACCAAAGATGAGCACTCAGAAACAGAAATGTAAATCAGTTCAAGCGATGGACTCGTATCATTCACAAGCTACAAGCTCTCTGCCTCCTCAGGCCAAAACACGTCAGTAGCGACCATCATGCTCGAAACAACATTGTGGATCAGTAAAATCAATTGTGTGATTGTTTGACTTGTCTGTCCAAGTCCCGCAAACATCTCAAAAGGGTTTTCATGTCAAATCTACACTCATCCATAGTCAACCCCCCCCCCCCGCGCCACTTTCTTCCTCTTTACATCAGCTATTATCTGCTTCACAATGATATCCTCTCATCCTCCCACAACGGCTCTCCGAATGAGCGAAGTTTCGCCGAGCCCGCATGTCAACATGTGGGCTCCGATGTTTGATTAAGAGATGCGAAGGAACAGAGGAGGAAACCATCCATCCATAAATTTTCCATAGCACTCGAGGAAGCTGGAGTCATTCACATTGTCACCGAGCGGGAACTGAAACGCCCGCGCGGCGAGTCAGGCGAGTGTACCATCATTAGCGACGAGGAGCAAAGCAATAAAATAGATTTTGGCACTCACATGGTCTCATCGTTCTGAAACTCCAGCTTGCCGGACACTTCCTCGTAGTCCTCGCCAGCCTTGGCTGTGCCCTCGACAGTGTGGTAAGGCACCGCCACCTTGCCCCTCGCGCCGGACGTCCGGTGAACCTTGACCTGCATGTTTCCGACACTTTCGCTGACCCTGGTCGACTTGCTCTCGAACGTAAAGATGCCGGCGTGGTCGTCGTCGTAGATGGTGACCGTGGCGGTGTGAGCGCCGCCCAGGGCGGCTTTCGGCGGGATGTGTGAGGACATGCCGGCCATGCTGTTGCTGGAAGAGAGAGAACGCGGCTCCAGGACGGAGACCTCAGCTCGGTGCACTATGCGGGGGTTGCTAAGGCGCACGTAGAAGTGTTCATCTTCTTCAAAAATGTCATCATCGATCACACCAACGGTGAACTCTTTTGTGGTCTCGCCAGGTTTGAAGACTAAAGTGCCCTCGGCGAACTCATAGTCTGACCCGGCATTGGCAGTGCCATCCTCCGTGCGGTAGTCAACCTATTTGGGCGAAAATATGTCCATTTCAGTGGTCATAAATAATGGTCAATTATTCACGCCAGCTATGAATCAAGTTGTTGATTATTAAACTCAAATCAGGCCTTTGGTTTCTCACCTTCACGGTGCAGCCGGCTTCTCCTCCGTGCCGACTGACTGAGAGTTTTAAGGAGCCGCAGTTTTCAAAGCACTGGTAGTGGGAAGGGTCAAACTGCAGGTAGATCGTGTTGGGGTCCTCTTCCTGTCCGCTAGCCTCGTGGCAGCTCACCACCTTCCGAGCTTGGTCGGCAGCGTGCTTTTTCAGGATGTTTCCGGCGCCAATCATCATCCGCGTGGCTTGTATGCGGTAGAAGGCTCGGCTCTTCTGTTGCTGGACTAAGACTTGGTAGTTAGCCATTTCGATCAACTGCTCCATATCCTTCTCTGGGTGCCTCTGCTTCAGTTCTTTTAGGGTGCGAGCCATCTCCCTTCTCGCTTCCTCCTCTTGGTCCTGCTCCGCACTCATCCCTCCACCTTCCTCCACCCCCTCCAGCATCCCATCCAGAGCCTCTTTGGGGTGAGTGTGCGAGTTGACTCCCTGGCCGTCCATCTCCAAGTCCATTTTGGTGAACATGGCGTCCCCTTCTGATTCGATGATAATGCCGCGATTCTTGTCGGCACGGTAGCGTTTGTTGACGTACTTGTAGAAGAGCAGACGGCGGTCTGCGATCCAGGCTTGTAGCACGCAGAGTGGGAAGAAGAGAAAGGTGAGAACTGCCTCCCAAACTTCCACCTCACCGGGAGAGAAAACGGACAGGATGAGGTATAGCCAGATGTAGGCAAAAATACTCCAGGCGCCAGTGACAAAAAACACCCTGAGGTGCTTTATCTTGCGGGTCTCGTTTTCTGGCACTACGTAGACACAGATGGCTATTATGATGAACATGTTGAACGCAGCACTGCCCACAATGGTGCTCGGACCCAGAGCTCCGGATTCAAAATTATGGCCTACCACCTCAATGACGGACAGAAGGATTTCTGGCGCCGATGACCCTAAAGCCATTAGAGTCAAGTTGGACACGGTCTCGTTCCAAATGCGCACGGTCGTCGTCGTCGTCTCACCGTTGGGCTTCTTGATGGTGATCTCTTTTTCCTGAGAGGTGATGACCTCAATCGATGACATGAAGCGGTCGGCGATGATGGACATGCCCAGGAACATGTATATGAGAGCTGCAAAGTAAACAATGGCTCGAGCCACCTTATCACCCACCACAGGGTTCTGGGGGTTCCACATGGGTAGCACCACGCCGTCGGAGCAGTTATCTTCACTGCTGCAGTTGCCCGCCGGGCTGCCAGAATTGTCATGGCTGGAACTGCCTTGGGACACGTGGGTGACTCCCGGCAGCAGCAGCAGCAGCAGGACTGAGATGTATACGCAAGGGGTGAAAGATGAAGTCCGCGTTTGCAGAAACATGGTTCCGTGACGATGTTTGTTATTCTTTCAGGTTCAAGTTCCGCGTTGGATTTTGTTTACAGGAGCCGCTGCAAAAAGAGGAAGGGGAGGGGGGACATGGACTTGTAAAGAGAATGAAGAAGAACCACGCTTGTTCTGGCACTGAAAGCTGAGACACAGCTTCATTTCATATGAACATTAATTGTAAATCTTACTTTGGACACCATGACTGAATTTACGGGACTTACTCAACTAGATATCCGGCAATGTATTAACAAGCTTTAAGCCCCTTAGCTTGTTCATGTCTTTCTTTGGCATTTCAGCTCAGCAACAGCATTGGAAGAGAATTGCAATTCGAGTCCTGAGTGCTATTCCTGAAATAACACTCATACTCTTTTGTATGCAAATGATGTGGGATCCAATAGCTCGGCAGCTTTGGAAACCAGAAATATTGGCACCTACTAATCGTTGAGTCATTGGTGTTGTCCTGCCCCACTCCCACACATGCTGTGTAATGTGGTCATTTTGTGCAAAAGCAGCGGTGGAAATGTTAACCTTTGCACTCGCGGTACGAACAGGAAAAGTGACTCAGGCTATAATGTATTGTCGAGTTAGATGGGATGCCAAAAATAAACCCTGGTAAAAAAAATAAGGAAGAAAAGATCGCGTCTGCATCTGTGACTGTGAACATGGCTTGGCCGTTTTCAATAGGATGAGAATGCTGGGGATTTAATAAAGAGCCGTGCGGATGTGAATACAGCATATATACTTTAAAAGACGGATTTCTGTTCTTAAGAGCTCTTTGTGAGGGGGGAGAGTGTTGCCAGTCCATTTCTCGCTAACATTTGTTCATAGCCTCGTATTGACTTCTTAGTGACCTTTGAGATGGCCCTATGATTTTTTTTTCCATTCACCCGGAGACTTGGCAAACGTGACATATTGTAAAAAAAAAATCATCTTTGCTAATCTTTTCCCGCTACGGTTTTTGTGTCTCAACTTGCTTCCCAATGATTTCGGAAAGATTTCGGTTGTCGGTTTAATTTATAACACTAAAGAGATTTTTGTCTCAGACCGTCAGAGTGGGTCTGCAGCCTACTTTAATAAATTTACCGTGCCACCGTTTTCAAAATATAAATACACCGCGGAATGAGATCATTCCAGCCTTGAGATACCTTGGGGATTTAGGCTCTTAACATAACAGTAAATGGACTAGAATATGCGTCTGAAAAAGTAATTCGGTCTTTCATCGAGATTTCGGGACGTCTGCAAATGCACGTCTTTACGAAAGCCATTTCAAGTACATCAGAAGAAAACGTACTCGCGGTGTATTTCTTGGCAGCAAAATGAACATTTGAACAGCTTGAGTGAATAATTCAGACGATAGCCAATGGAACCCAGAGGCTCCACATCATCATCAATATGAACACAGAGAGAAAACAGCACAAGGGGGGAAGGTATAATCTGAAGCGGCTGATCAAAATTTTAAGACCGTCTCAAAAATAGGTTGCCTGCCTACAGCAAAGAGCATGTGACAATGTTACAGCTACACCATGTGCTCTCATTGACATGCGGCAGGGAAAAAAAGCTGGCAATCTCCACTCTGACCCGCAAGCTCGCGTTCGACCCAAGCGTCACATTTCAAGGTGAAGCCGAGCGGTTGCGGAAATCACGGAGACGTTTCTTTTTCTCTGTGACACCTCAAAGAGACAACAAACAGATTGCGTTTGTGCGAGAGCAACAGCATCGGTGCCACCACACTGTTGCTCAGATGGTCTCACACATCAAGCACCGCAGACAGCAACTCTGACAAATGCCTGACGCTCTTGCCTGAGGATGTTTTCCAGCGTTTCATCTCTACTTTTAGCAAAACCCATACAGACGCTTTAATGCTTCAAAGGCTTTAAGATTAATCATCCTGAAGAAGAAACAAGAATGGCTGCTCTTTGTAGAGAGGAACTCAGCCCTGCCAATTCAAGGAACTGATTTCTGATATTACACGATATATAATCCTATCAAATTGAATGCAATTTCTTCAGCACAAATGTTGTGAGGGTAATGTTAGCACACCTTTGCCATGAACAGGTAGCGACAAGCCAAAGAGGTACAACGACAGTCAATTATTATCCGCGGTGTTCACACACTGGAATACTACCACTACAAAACAATTTATTCAAACTCTGCTGGGATTTCACATTTCTTCACCCGGCAAGCTAAACATCGAGAAAAATGAACATGGAAAGAAAACACATGACTGAATGATTGAATTCTGTGATGTACTATTTTTATCAAGGCTACACATGCAGCACTTGATGGCTTCAATTTGAATTGTATTTATTTGTTAAATATACGATCAAAAATGTATTCCGTTACAAAGACTAATTAAATACATCAACAACAATGCCTAAATAAATACTAAGAACAATTCATTAGTGTTGAAATAACACAGCCACTGCATAAGGAATTAAATGTGACCATAATATAGCAAAATCCAACAAAGCAAAACAGCCCACACATGCACGAAACAGCCGTTTTTTGATACTTTATCCCACGTGGGGAAATACATGAAGTTTTGCTTTTAAAACGGGAATTGCCTATATTTAACATGGCAAGAGCCATTTTGACTCACCTTGCAACAGTTGCTGAGTGAGCTTGCCTCTTTGAAGTTGAGAGCTTCAGAAGTGGAACGTACTTTGCAGTTCTCTCTGTAGCAAAAAAAAAAAAAAAGTCTCAGATAAAAATGTCTTGATTTTCATCACCACCATAAAGAGACAAGAGGGGCTTGCCTGGAAGATGATTTAAGAAAGAAACAGCGAATAGATTACGCTTACAGGTAGGAGACAATTGGGGGAAAAGGGTGAAATCGAAGAACGTTGCAGATGCAGGGGGGGGGGGTCGATTATTAGCAGCAGGTTGCGCGTGAGAGACTAATTGACGGCTCCATTTGATGCGCACAGCACAGCAGCGCCACATGTGCTCACAGAAAGCTGAAAATCTCAAAGGAGCCTGGATATCGGGCTCTTTGGCTGCAGATGAGCAGAGGAGGCAGCCCAAGTGGCGTCCACACATGCAAGCTGCTTCCCAATGATGTTGGTCGCTTGCGCTTTATGTGTTGGAATTCCTTTCCTATCAAACTTGAAGCCTCCGGATTTAGTTCTTCTTGTTGCTCCACAGCGATGAAATACCTCCCCCAAATGTTTTTTTTTTTTTTGTTCCTGTTTAAAAACAATACACTACACGTTCGTCCATCCGCAGCCCGACTGCTGGTGCGTAAAATATGACCGACTCTCTTCTCTTTTCGTCTCCTCGGAATGAGTCACAAATCCCGATAAAGTGCCGTTTTATGGAAGGGGTTCCGGAGTGTTTTTAATCCGACAAATCAAATAGAGAGCGTTTAAAAAATGGGGGGGGGGGGGGAGAATGCCGCTCTTTTGAGCAAAGGAGGAACGCAAAAAGAGCCAGGCAGCTGGTGCACATGAGAAAAGGCGAGAATGGATGAATGAATGGATGGGGATGGACCGACAACTGCACATCACAAGGAGCAGGGCGAGATGGATAACGAGCGAGGTGGTGGTGGTGGTGGCGGACGAGAAAAGAGGAGTGTGTGATGTGATGCCGAAAATAAAAAAATAAAAAATAAAAGAAACAAATGCAAGTGTGGAGTCTTACTCTTGCGGTGGGCAGCGCTGGCGCAAGAGGCGAAGAGCGAGAAGGAGGAGAAGCGGTAACACTGCAGTGGAGACAAGGGAGGAGACGCCACACGGCTCGATCTGGACCTTCTGACTGCGCATCAAGAGTCCACAGCGAACGACTCTTTTTACTCCGGTTTGTTTTACATCATCACTCATCGCTCAGCGGAACCCGTCACCTGTTGTCGTCTTAACAGCAAAAGACACACTCGCTATAGCCACTTCCTTGGGTACACCTGTACGGTCTAAATAAGATGCCCCCACACAAGATGTATCCAAAAGTCTGCCTTTCCCAAAAAAAAAAAAAAAATACTTCTAATAATAAAGCTTAAGACTGTCTCACGCACGCAGTGGTTGTGGGTTGCAGTGGTGTAAAACTGCACTGCAACGTGGAGCCTACCGAGAGGTGTTTTCAATGAAGTGATCCTCTCAGAAAAGTGGAGGATGAAACTGAATTATTAGAAACACTCATCAGAACGATGCAGTGCGTCACTGTAAACAACCGCAATCCAATACACATTGCACAAACTGGGAACACTTTTGAGTTTAGGCCTACCACAACGCAAATCAATTGCAAAGGATGAAGTGGAGTTCGACTTTTGGCTTCGGACTCTTAGACTAGTTTGTTAGCACTGCTATATTGAAAGTAAAATATAAAGTTATATCATTGCCAGATTATTGATGTAAAATCCGTTGCAAAATTCGCAAAGGTTACAAATTGAGAGGATAATGGTGGAATATGAAAGTGCGTCGCAGGCTTCCTCTCATGTTCCAAAAACATGCTTTTTTTTTTTTTTTGGTTTGGGGAGATTAAATTGTCCATCGGTGTGCATGCAAATGGTATGTTGTCTATATGTTGCACTGCCCAACGTGTACCCCGCCTCAGGTCAGTTGCGATCACTTCTACGACTTTACCAAGACTAGTTCTATAGAAAATGAAGAAACGGATAACTCTGCCATCACAGTCTTTGCAAATCATAAACCGTTATGAATTAGAGACATCATTCAGCCAACAGTCCTTAACATTAAGCGTGGGCTCATTATCTGGCATCTGTCATTCAGTGGTTGCTGTGAGCCGTTCCCTTTAATAACTGTCAAAAAGGAGCCTTGTTGTTAAGTGCAATTGCATGATTTAATCATGAGCAACGACCGCGAGGAGGCAAAGCCGAGTTTATGGAGCAAACGTTAGCCACGCACGAGCTTGTATGAATTGGATGTTCTTCTTTTCCCTTTTGGCTTAACTCTGTTCAGGAGTCACCAGAGCCAATCTTCATCTTCCATCTTCTGCTCCTGAACTTGAAATTATCTTGCTATCGTGATTGGATGTACATTACCCACCCTCATAGACACCGACCCTGACAGATTACTGCAGAAAACCAGTGGAATTATTGAGGGCCACAGCCAACACGAACACTTTTCTCCTCATTCCATCCAGACATCAAAATCTAGAAGCACAAGGCTCAAAAAGAGCTTCTACTCCCAAACTGTGATTTCACATTTGACTTCCTATCTGGCTTTGTCTCCAAATCTTCCGGTCTGTGTTGGCCCTCTGTCCATCCTTGTCACTGCCAAACACAGTCACAGGTACTGATTTGATATACATGCAGAGCATTTTCAAAATGGTCAACCATGAGCTCTTGGTTGTTTGTTGACGACAAGTGCATTTCCCTTTCGCTCAACACAGTAGTTAAGCGAAGACAACCTACGTGACTTGCCACTGCTATAAATACAGACGTGGACGGACCAGCGGCCAGATGTCCTCTCGTTGTTCTCAGAAACATGGAGCACCGCTTTCTTTTTTTTGAGGATTCATGGTGGTTGATTTATTATTGTCATGATCCTGTCTTGTTTGTTTTGGGGGGGTTTTCAGTCTCTAGCTAGGGAGTAGGCGTCAATGAGTCGGTCGGACCTGTCCCACATCGGGCATTGTTACCAACTGCTTTTAAAAAAAAAAAACATGCTTCACCGACAACTGGCTGTCAGATTATTAGCCTTGCTCATGAGTCTGTCTCCAAGTCCTTAATTTTCTAGATGTTCTTGACATTTTTGCCTCATAGCCTTGCCTCGTTTTTCGCTCCTCACTTTTTGCAAGCATTTTTGGTTTGTTCTCGCCTTTTGCTGGTTCTTTGTAACCAACGTCTTTAGTTCTACTTAGTAGGTCTTGCGTTTTTATAAATAGAGATATTTTTGTTCATCTATCTCTTGTCTACAATTGTGGAATCCTTGTTCTCTCCGGAATCCTTCCGGACACCTGACAATGATGAAGTTAAGTTTGAATGTTATTTGAATTATTTTCATATTTTTTTGATTGGAAATTTAGATTTGTGGCTATATTTGGCTTAAGATGTCATAATTTTATTTTCTGTCTTAGGAGAAGCATTGGCACGCATGAGAGGCCCAAAATATTGCCACTCAATGTTCAAAATAAACAGAATTAAATGCAATCTTGTGTAATCTCCGTGGCTGCAGCAGATAAATTGCCAACTGTGTTCGTGGTTCACTCGCCTGTTATTCAATGGCAGCTTAAATAAGTGTAATGGGTTGTATGGTTCTCTTTATGTCTCGTGATTGACTGGCGACCAGTCCAAGGTGAAGTCTGCCTTTGTCCGAAGTCAGCTGAGATCGACTCCAGCTCCCCGTGACCCTGAACAGGACAAGTGGTATTGAAAACTGATGGAGAAATATACTCAGTCAGTCCTGTTCTACAGGATTAGAATACTTCAAAAATGACTTCGACAGTCGGGACTTCCCTTTTATCTTAACGTTCTTATTTCAAGATATTACCGGCAAAAATAAATCTTGGACTCGGATTGTAATCGGCAAACAGCACGTAGCCAAAGTAGCCACTCTAACGGATGGCTTTCATTTGGAGGAAGTTTCATTTCATGGTCAAGAAAATGTCTAGGAGAAATAAAATTGATGAGACTTCTATGCGAGGGGTCGACTAAGAAGTGTGTTGAACATGAGAAATGCTTAAATGTGCAAACATCTTCAAAACCTGAAGATGCTTTTCTGAAATAACGACGTGCCGTCTCTCAGGTTAATGAACAGGCGAGGCGTTTGCATACTGGTGCTTCATTTTATTTGCAGGACACACAATTGTCTTTTTCACAAGTACAAAGAAATTACCTGGTTTAAGCTTTGTTTCTTTTTCCTGTCGGGAACATTCAAATTGAAATGAGAATAAGGGAACAAGGAACACAAATTCAGTTACATAGGTGAAAGTGATGAATATTTACCGTTAATCTGCTGATGTAAGTCGATCTTGATATTCAGGACTTACGTTTCTTTGCTTCATGTCCTCCACAGCTTGTGTCATCGATGTCTCCGTGACGACCATCTCGGACCTCTGAGCTTTGATTTTTGTGACATCACCTTGAGAGTTTTGTTACTGGAGCTGAATGACTTTGAGATGATGTACTAAACAAATTTGTCATCTCCGCCTAAATTCTTTATGCGACATCATCCGAAATAAATTTGCCCTGAAAACTTCACAAATATTTCACCTGTTTAAAATGTGCGCTTGACTTCTTTTTTAATTTTCAAAGGTGATGTCCATTCAGCGCAAATGAAACGACACGTTTCAGCAACATCACTGACTTTGTTTCTGTTGCTATGGTAATGTTTGCCCCACAATACATCCATAGATGGGAGACATTTTTATTGCTGTGGTCCAGTTGAATTATTTTCTTGGCACATGCGTGGAAGTGCTGGTTGCTGTTCATTTCATTGTCTGTTGTGTCGCTTCAGGCATATGCTGCCAGTACTGTGCAGGTGTCGTGTTCTTGTTGCCATGAAGGGCTGACAGCACAGGGAGAGAGACACACAATTTTTTTTTGTGTGTGTCATTACGATATAAGAGTGCACTCACAACAATTAGACCGACGCAATCTAATTTCATCTATTACAAGATCTGTATCCGGAAGGTCTTTTTTTAATATTTATTTTTGTGGTGTGCATGAGTGAGCAACTATATTGCATCATACGCGGAGTTGATCGCAGTTGATTTTGGGCGAATCAGTCAAAGGGCACACAAGAATATATCATCGGAAAATATGAAATACGGCAAATGTGTCCGATTGATGATAGAAAGTCACATGGATGGGGCAGGTGTAATGTCCCTAGGCTTGTTTGATACTCTCTTTTATTGTTAAAGTACTCACCGAAGGAGCAATGAACATATTGAGCAAGCGGCCCAAAGCGCTGCAGGTCATGAGACGTTTAATTGACTTTTCTTTGTGTATGAGCATATAGATGATTCTTCTAACATCGTATAGTTCCCTCAGGATGGGTACATTGCTCGCTGCAATATCCCTCTAAACGCCGCACTTGGTCTCTCAATTCACAAAGCAATGCTTTCAGTCCCACCGAAGCGACATGACGGTGGTTAATTGGTTTTCTGTCTGGCTTTAGGATGGAGCGGTCCAGAAGAACTCGCTGCAGATTGTTATCCGGATTCGCAATATGGATGTTTTTCAATGTATGCATAGTCATAAAGGCAACCTCCAAAGCTGTCGCGCATTAAATTCCACAGCAGGAATTTTGAACTGGCGGTGAGTCATTTGTTAATCAGCCCTGTTAGACACCCAATGTGACCATCTGTTGCTGTTTCTCTAGCCAGGATGTCGCCATCTTGTGGTTGATTTAATATCTGTCAGTCTTCATCTGCGACAACAAACTAATCAGAACATTCCTGGGCGCAACCTTTTCCAAGAAGATTAAACGTCAGTGTCAGCCTGCACTTTTTTCATCATTACGCAAATAATAAATGCAGCATATTGCACCTTGATAAATGGAAGTGCACGTAGAGAAAATCCAAATGGGTTTTGACATATGTCTTTCTTTGACCTAAGATTGAAAACCTGTTTAAGTATTAATAGCCAAAACGACCCGCAGGTAGTCTTACTGCACTGCCTTATTGCTTGAATCAAGGAAATGTGTTGTCCAGTTCTAGCTTTGATCACACAGTTCAAATGCAAATGTGAGTGAGAGATGCCTATTTTTTTATATGTCCCTAAATGTATTTTTGACGCTCATTAAAAAAAAAAAAATCTTGTTTCTAGCATATCAGCTTTTTCAGATATGTTCTTTGTTTTTTTTTTCTCAAGCTATAGAAATTTATCATGCGTTGTAATTAATAGCTATGACGTTAAAAAAATCCATCTGTTGCTGAACCTAACCCTGAACTCAAGAGTATTTTTAAGTACGGTATATTATTATTTGATCTATTATATTATTTTAATTTTATTCATCTTATTATTACTATGAAAATCTGAATGCAAGGAAAAAAACAAAGGCCCAATTTAGAATTAGCTTGAAAAATTAATCTCCAAAAGATTACTTGAATCTCTGACTAAATATTTACAAAAAAAAAAAAAAATGTTGACCGGTGTCATTCATGTTCGCCCCAAAAATGAATGAGTACCACTGGTTGTGATCATTTGTCATAATTTAGATGCATGAATAAGCTCTATTAATAACAATTACGTCATAGTATCTCTCAGAAATAAAGCGCTCACACAAAGCATCAAGTCACACATTTTCGATAGCGGTTACCAATACCGAGGTACGACCACTAGAGGGCAGACTACAGCCATTTATGGATAATCATTTTTCTAATCGTTAGAAAGCCCTGTCATTTCTTATTTTAAAACATTTTAATATTTTTCTGTTCCTTCAAAATGAAGTCAGCCGCAAAAGCGTTCAAAATAAATCCGGGACACTGACAATTGTGATTATGTCATGCTATCATATGGCCGCAGCGATGCAGCCTTTCTAACCACGGGCCCCCACCGTACTGCTGATCAAACAAATGTTTTATTTAAAAAGAAATTTGGACTCTTGTAAACCAATGAATGAAAAAGCTGTTTCATCTGTGAAGGTGTTCTTTAAGATCGATGGCAGGATATCGGTCAAGACAAGTATCACTTTTCTTGCGAACCGCAAAGTATTTGTGCAGGGCAGCCGGGGAGTCGCCAATCATACTTACCACTTCTGAGAGTTTTAGGAATACAATACATGGATAAATAGAACGATGAATCTTTGTCGGTTTGATTACTGCGGCCTTTTGATATAGCTCAACAATAGTTCCATGCTCTAGCGAGATTAGATGGGCGGAACGCAATGTCCTGTCAAAAGTCCAAAATAGTGGCTGTAATTCACAGGTTTGAGGCCGCAGACTCCCGTCTCCATCCGTGCATCCATTTTCTATGATGCTCGTCGTCATCAGGGTCACGGGTAACTGCAGCCTTTGCCAACTGTCTTTGGGTTCACCCCGGACTGCTCCCTTGCAAATTACACTTCGTCCCATTTCCTTTTGGGGACGTTTTTTTAGATCGTGCCATTGTCGAGACACATTGCCATGACAGCATAATCATACACATCGAGATAGTGATCATAATATTTCTTCATACCAATTGCTTCTCTCGGTTCATTTTGGTGTCTTTTTTTTTTTTTTGTCAGCTGTGTCCGTCATATCAAGTCAGTTTTAGTCTTTTTCCTAGTGTGTGTTTAGTTACTTTGAACCTTTTTATTTTGGACTTTCATTCAGAGTAGCTTGTTTGCCTTTTTGTTATTTTGTTTGAGAGAAATGTACAGCACTTTTGAATTGAGCTTTTTGTCCACCATACAAATTCAGGGATGGGTTCTCGAAGGCCTTTGGAGGATAAGATACATATAGCACTATTTGTAAACGCAATCTATGACAAAAATACTGCACAGTATTTTTACATGCGACACTGTGGTAGGTTGTACAACACTGCTCATCGCTTTTGATAGGCTACTTGACATTTACAGAGTATGTGTATTTTGAACCCTTTCACTTTAAACAGAGTCAAAATACTTGCAATGCAGAGTGATATAATGTGAGCCCCTCACCCTTTGAGGATTTGGTGCACCAAGTGCATACAGCTGGTTGGCTATCGTGTTATGTTATTCCACGGAAGGCTGAACTATGCAATGACTGCCAGCAGCTGCTGGTCTCTTTCCAGTTTTCACTCATTTCTGTCTTTTAAATCACCATATCGCAGCAGGAGATGGTCATAGTGAGACAATAGAATCAAAGTAATGAAGTTGGGGTGGGCCTTTAATGACACCATCATTCATCTCTGACACTTTTAGGATGTGAGGTTGGAAAAAAAGGAGAATTACAGATGAAAAACGCCTGTGCGGAGTGACTTCAATAATTGCTGAATGGGTACAATAGAGATGCAGACAAAAGGGAAAAAACATTTTCGGCTTGCCCTGCCCCCTCATCAGTCTCTGGGGGACCAAGCGATAATGGGAATGTATAAATGGTTGAGAGCGAGAGAGAGAGAGAAAGAGAGAGAGAGAGAGAGAGAGAGAGAGAGAGAGAGAGAGAGAGAGAGGAGGGGATGGGATGGCACAAGAAGCAGGAGACCCAGAGCGTTGAGAGAGGAGAAATAAGAGCAGCAGGGAAAACGGGGTGATGCGATTGGCTGATCCTTCCAATATTGAGCATGATAGAAATACATTTCTCCCGGCGATGGAAACAGACGGACAGTAGAGTCAGAAAATAGAGAAAGACGCTCTTTTTTTGTGTTTGTTTTGTTTTCCATCATCGATCTTAAAAAAGAGAGAACAGGGAGAGCAAAGAGGAGGACCAATTAACTTCGGACGCCCCGATGTGGACATTTGTATTTTTGAAGTCCAAACGAGCACAGATGCGTCCTCTGTTGACATGTTTTTCTTAAGAATCTAACCAGGCGGCCAAGCCTCTTTTGAATGTTCACGAATGTAGATGGTTTAGGGATGAGAGAAGAGAGTTGTGACATGCTGTCGACCCAAATCGAGCAAGACGTGGACCGAGTGGAATGCTCTGCTCCGTGGCAGACACGTCACCAGCCAGATTCAGGTATTCTCCGCTCAATTCCGAAACCAGTCAACATATCAGTACATACTACCTGTCTTCTACTGCATATGATCTACTTGAATGTGTGATGCTGACATCATTAGCAATTGGGTTCTAATAACAGCAGAAATAAAATTCACGCTTTCTGTACGGCTTGTAATGATTCGATGATGGACTCTCCACAGTTTAAACTTAAGGGAGACATGAAGAGACTGCTTGTGTAAACACTGTCAACAATCGGGCAGACGCAATTAGAAAAGAATGCTGCACCGGTTGTCTCCGCTCCGAAGCAACAGTTGAACTGAAAGGCATAAAAGAAAGTTATTAAGTGCCACAAGCCTATATGCATCTTGGAGAAGAAAAACATTTCTGCTGTCGTCGTTTCACTCAGAGTCGCACGTTATGAATATTCACACAGACATTTGCTCAAAACTCCCAACGAGATTGTGATCTGAACTCAATGAGGATGAGTGCAGGCACTGAAACGATAACTTCCTCTTGATTATAGCTGAACGTGAGTGTTTGAACTCCCTGGATGATCCAGAGTTGCGCCTCAGGGGGCCAAACTGAAAAAAGAAATCTGCCTTGAGAGAAGAAGGGTGCAAGGGAACCACTGACCGAGTGAGGCAAAGGGGGTTTGTTTCCCTTTCTCTCTCTCGAACCCGTCTCGTCGTCAGGCTGGCTGGCACCGCCATGGCGTTCACCTTTGCGGCCTTCTGCTACATGCTCACCTTGGTGTTGTGCGCTGCCCTCATCTTCTTTGTCATCTGGCAGGTGAGTACAGCACTTAAGTGGATTCACACTCCGAGCCCCGCACGGGCAAGACAAACACATCCACCCACACACGCACACACACCCACACACGCACACATTGCACGACAGTGACAGCAACGCAGCAGAGGCACCTTCTCCAGAAGTGATCAGGTGCATCCGTCCCGTTTATCTCGCAGGGGGTATAAATGTATGTAATTATGTCACTTTGTAGCTCAAGATAGGCTCAGTGTAAAGTAATTGCACAGGTGTCAGGTGCTTTGAAATTCCCAGAGGAAAACATCAAGGGATATATTGGTCTTGTTCATGGTAAATACCAGAATGGAAAGAGATTCTGATTCAAGTGGGAGTCGTTGAAGTGCTGAAATGTGGACTGCCAAAGAAATTCTGATCACATATCCACTTTTCCAGCAATGTGCGAGTTCCGTCGGTACATTGCACGCTATAAGACTGCGGATAACCCGCAGGCATGAGTAGGAAAGGTCCAATATCCAAGGCTTTGCTATCATTTTAAAGTGTAATGCTTCCTCAAAATAGCCCGATAAGATCACGGCAGATCAACACGAAAAGCTAATATTTTTTTATTTATGATCGCCAGCACAACCCCTAACAATCTTTCAATACATTCTTCACTATTACAGTATATCCTATTTAATAACTGGGGAATAAAATGTCACGCCAGCCTCCAGGATTTGTGATTTACCGTAAAACCTCGAATCATAATAAATAGAAAATATTAACTTTATGGAGGTTATAGAGTATATACTAACAAGCCATCTCACTGGGTAGCATTCATTTGTTATGATACCGCAGTAGTATCCAAGTTGTTGTGAAATAAATCAGGTTACAGCATCATGTACGTATTAGAAAACTGTTGACTGTACAATTAAATGAATTCTACAGGATCAAATGTCATAACGTTCTCTAGGTTGATGAACGGGATATCATGCTTGCAGCATAAGGGGATCGCAGTGTATTGTTACAAACATATCATTTTAACACATTTGAGATGCCAGTGCATTGTTAAATGTATCGATTTTACCCCATGACCGTGTTGCTCAAGCTAATCGGAGTTTAAAAAAAAAAAGAAAAAAAAAAGAAGAAAAAGAAGAATAGAGAGGCTGATGCTTAGTTTTGGGAGCCAAGATCTGACTAAATTCTCCCCGGAACGGCCTGCGATTGCCGGTGGCTCCGTCCGTGTATGTTGACAACAAACCCGCTCCTCAAACAAGGTGCGTTCACGCCACAGCAAACTGCACATAATGGATTCGGGGAGTCAGCAAAGCACTCCTCTTTATTGCCTGACCGGTATGAATCTGCAGCATTTTTCAGTCAAATTTGCACAGACGTCAGCAGAGGCTTCTGAAGGGGACTTGCAAACACCAAAGCTCCACAACAACAGTCGCTTCTTCTCCAGAGGAGAACATAATATGAACTTTAAAACAGTTGCTACAAATCTGAGGCTGCAAAATGACTAATGTACCGACTGGCTGAATGGTGTGACTACATATGAGTCAGTCTGTGTGTCTGAGCGAGAAAAGCAAGGGGGCGGGTGGGGAGCGGATGTCTGGCTTGCCGTTCAACCGTGTGATTGAAAGGCTTATCAAACTATGATCCTGGACCACCAACCACCAGCACCCCCCGCCCGCTCTTCCCCCCAGGCGAGCCTCAACGCACTGGCAAAATATCCCTATTGAATTCGGCTGTCAGCCAATCAGATGTCTTGCTCACTGCATCAGTAACCATGCAACCCACGGCGGGGTTTGCCCTGTTGCTATGGAAACTGTATCTGTTTACAAATGTGAAAGGAAAAAAAAAACGATGGAGAGAGTCATATAGACTCGCAGAAAAATAAACAGCATGGAAGCCGTCACTTTTGCACGTTTGGTGTAAATTTTAGGTTGTGTGCCACACATTTATCTGGAGAAACATTTTCTATTCGTAATTTCCGTGAGTTATAGTAATAAACATAGAGCGATGTCCTTAACCCTCATCAAAGATGAACATAATCCTTGTAATGGCAAACCCGATATTGATATTGGACCTGCTGGATTGTGCATCTGTACCTAATGTTATGGCCAAATAGATTTCTCTGATTATTTTGAATTTGGATTGTTCATGCATGCAAAACGCCTCAGGGGAGGACATTAAGTGTGGTGAAATAAATCATGCTTTCAGAAACTGAAACTATAAACAGGGCTCAGTATTTAAATTGTTGCATCAGATTTATGAATGCAACAGTCGTTTTCAATTTAAACTTCCAGTAGGAATGAAAAGTGGCTCCTGACATTTTTACGCCTTTCTTATTGTTTATAAACTGTTGCCACGATGTCCAGGTGTCAGAGCTTTTCTCGGACAAAGTTAAAGAAATGACTCGGCACACAGGGAAAATTGTCTTCAGTATCGACAGGAGCGGATCTCTGAGAGCGAACGACGGTTTAGTTGCTCCGTGATCACACTCAGGGCCCCCCTCTGCGAGTTCCAACTTTTCTTAACATGAACAAAATACAAGAAAAACACTGCCCCCGATATTTGCATACCGCGCCCCCGGTCCGGCCCTTCGGTAGTGATTGGTTACCTTGGTTTAAGCTTTGAACCACAGGTATGTTGACACCTTTCTGTCTGGTCTACGCTGAATCAACGTGTTGCAGACTTTGCGGACGACGAATGTCGCCTGGGCGCGACGGGTGTTCTCAAATCGTCTTTTGTCGTTCAACCGCTGTTCCCGAATTATTCATTCCCCCTTTGTGACCGAGTCTAGCCCTCTCTCCTCTGATCGCCCACCTGCATTGACGTGCTAATTGTGGACTTCAACAGCCCTCCGCCCAGGTGGCCGGCGCCTTTGTGCACAGGCATTTGGGGGTGCGGGATAGAATACGCACCCAAACACTTAGACGTGCCCAAATTATATGAAACTTTAAACATGATACAATTTTGCTCATAGATTCCTCTAACACCAGGGCGTGAAAACAACCTGATAGCATCTGTAAGCGTTCAACAGTGCAATCTAAAGGCAGAGAAATGTCAAGAAATTCACGTGTGCTATTTTTCAGATTATTGCATTTGATGAACTGCGCACAGACTTCAAAAACCCCATCGACCAGAGCAATCCCACCAGAGCGGTAAGAGACGCTTTGTGTTACTTGTGCATGCAAAAAAAAAAAAAAATCTACCTTGAAGTGTCCAAACTATTCCGGCATTCTCAACCTGTCCTAGTATTCAATCCTTTCCCACAGTGAGGTTCTTTTGATGGATCAGACGATCATTTTTACATCAGAGTTTCTAATAGTCATCTGAAAGATGTGAAATTATTCAATATAAAATGCTGATCTTTTAATTTTATTCCGAGAATGTTCATTAATATTGAGCATGAAAGGTTAGTTGTCGGCTTCCCGGTGACTGCGAGTCAAACATCCATCCGTCCATTTGCCAAGCCGCTTTATCCTCACAAGAGTCGCGGGGGCTGCTGGAGCCTATCCCAGCCGTCCTCGGGCCGCAGGCGGGATACACCCCAAACTGGTCGCCAGCCAATCGCAGGGCACACACAGACGAACAACCATCCGCACACTGAGGGACAATTTAGAGTGTTTCATTAACCTGCCACGCATGTTTTCGGAATGTGGGAGAAAACTGGAGTACCCGGAGAAAACCCACGCAGGCACGGGGAGAACATGCAAACTCCACACAGGAATGGTAGAACTGGAATCGAACTGCACTGTGAGGTCGACGTGCTAAACACTGGACCACCAAGCCGCCGCAACTGAAACAACAAAGACTGATTTGCATGCAGAGTCAACTTTCAACGATGACATTGGCTTCATCGGCTCACTAAATTTATAAACCTGATGCAAATGAGGCCTTTGTTTACACGGTGGGATCACAAGTTCAGATATTGTGTACGTTTCATCTCACTCAGTCACAACTTTCCAAACCGGAGTCCCAGTTGGGAATTCCTTGCCAAGCAAATGGATTAAAAGCATATCCATTACTTTTGACGACGTAAAACAATGACGACCGCTAAGTCGACACTTTTGCGAGTTGGCATCAGCCGAGAGAGATTCTTCGAGAATGTTCCAGCAACAATGTGAAGCTGCAAAGTGAGAGTGATGAGGAGTGGGAGAGGAAACTGTGAAATCAGGCTGTGGGAGTGTGGAGGCGCGCCAGCCACACTCACACACACACACACACACACACACACACACACACACACACACACACACACACACACACACACACACACGTCTTCACTGTTAATTTTCTGATAGGTGCATGCTTGACAATAACCGGATGAAACTTTTTAAGAAAGGACTCCCGTGCTGCATCCGGTTCTTTTTCTTTATGAATGTTGGACTGACATATATTGCCGACGTCCTGCAGGGATGCACCTTCAGAGAACGATCGATCGATAGGACCTTCGGTACACAACTCTTGGTTTGGCTTTAGGTACTTGAGTTCTTCGAGCAATTGCCGCCGCATTGTGGTCACTACAACCTATTGAGACTGACACAGTTTGTATGATTCAGCAACAGAAAAAAATAAAAAGATGCATCATCATTTGTATTTTCATATATTATGCAAGTGTGTTTGAATGTTTTGAAGGCAAAAAAAAAAGGGCCCGCATGTTTAGTATTGAAAGTAAGAAATGGATGAAGAAATGTGAAAGAAGACTACAGTATCTTTTTTTCTTTGTTTCTGATCCACAGAGGGAAAGGATTCTCAATATTGAGCGAATCTGCAACCTTCTTCGCCGAGTGAGTAATTTCAGCTTTTCACCTGCCACTGCTCGATAACAACACCATGGGGGGGCATCATTTGTCTCCCCCTCTACTGGGAGCGCCATGACGCATTCTCCATTTCACGTGGAGCCACCTTCAGTGCTTCACTCCACACCCACACACTGATTCAGAACTCTCATGTCGAGATTTTTCTCCGCCTTTTTACAGACAAGAACCATAAAATCTGTCACATCTGCCAAACAGAGGAAGCCATTTTGATTTTCAGTCCATGTCTTTTGTTTGGGGTCTTGTACAATGTAAATAACAAAAATGCGTGCGTAGGAATAGATATTATCTGTTCTGTTGTTATTATTGTTTTTTTTATGTTCAATGTCCTGTAAAGCGCTTTGTTTCGGCTAAGGCTGTTGTGAAAGCGCTTTATAAATAAAAATGTATTGTATAGCACTGTATTGCAAAATGCATGTCACACAATTGTGGATTACATTGACAATGAATCCAACATTAATGCGCATCAACAAGGTCAATATGCTCCTATGAGGAGCAAATGAAAGCTACCGTGGAGGAAAATCGCACTTCTATTGAGTGTGGAGCTTTTTAATGGTTATCGTTGTTGGTAGGCTGTCGTTTGCTTCCGCAAAGGCCACAGAACACCAAACAAAAATGGAAGTCAGCATCACCGGAAACAATTGGATTTCTGTAGTTAAAAATCAGAGGAAGTACATTTTATTTGCAGGCGCTTTCACATTGAGCAGTTCACGGGTACTAAATGAACTCAACTCGAAATGATTACGTCCCCCACCGTAATGGAAAACTCTTGACTAGAAGTCGAAGGTATACACTCCAATCATATAGAGAAGAATGTGCGGTACCTATAAGAGTTCATGTAATATGAAAAAATGTGGTCCTTTAAATGTAACACTGCTTACAACACTACTGAAATGGATTCCCTGTATGTGCTGTTTTTAGTTGGTGGTACCAGAGTATTCTATCCATGGACTTTTTTGCCTAATGTTCATGTGTGCTGGAGAGTGGGTCACACTTGGCCTAAATATCCCACTACTCTTTTACCATCTGTGGAGGTACGACATGCACCGTCCCCTAACAAAGGCCTTCAAAGTGTTTTTTGTATTTGTGTTTTTTTTCAATTGTCTCCAGTTTCTAAGAGAAACTTCTCTTTATATTCTTCCCAGGTTTTTCCATCGACCAGCTGATGGGTCCGAGGTCATGTATGATCCTGTAAGTGTGATGAATGCCGACATCCTTAATTACTGTCAGAAGGAGTCGTGGTGTAAGCTGGGCTTTTATCTCGTCTCTTTCTTCTATTATCTCTACAGGTAGGTTTAACTCTATAAGCCTGTACATGACCTAAGGCTGTATTTATACTGTGAAGGTCTGAATATCCAATTCTGATTCGTCAATGATATCCCACTTTTTTGTGTGGAACTGAAAATTTACACGAGAGTAGCACGGTGCAACGGTGATTAGTATATCTGCTTTACAGTCTGGCTTCAAATCTTTGTTTACGTGTTCTCCTGATGCTTGCTTAGGCATCCCCCCCACATTCCAAAAACATAAGTAGACTAATGACTCAAAATTGTCCTTTGGTGTGAATGTGAGTCATTTCCGTGAAGCGAAATGTATTGACCTTGACATTGCCAATGCCGTTGTGATTTCTAGTCAACGGATGTCTGTGACGTTGGACTGGAAAACAGGTCTCTGGATTCAGAGTGCCCTGGTTAAGATCAAACTTTGGGTATTTTTAGACATTTGCTCCCAGCGCAATAGTCATGAGCGGTATGGCCACCGGAAATCGAAAACAGGTTCGCTTACTTTGGTAGCGATGTCCGCTATTCTGGTGACTGCGCTCATCATGTTTTACACGGTACATTATTTTCAGAAATATTAACAAATCATCCAGTTTCAATGACCAGAGGCCAGCGATCTTTGATCTCTAGATAACTGAGAGAAAACATGCTGATCAGCCGTAAACCTTCCCGTGATCGGCATGTTGACTGCATTTTCAATTTGACATTTTACAATGGAGTTTGTACGGCATTGGTGGAATGCAACAGGTCCATAGAGTGAGGCTTGCTATGCTAATGCTAATGGCGCTGATGTATTTCGTTCCAAACAGGGCTACATGGCCACTTGATTGTGCCACTTGAACCATAGAGTGTAAATGCAGCCTTAAATTTACTTAGTGTTGTAGGGCTTGCATAAAAAAAAAAAAAATCAACTGTCCATTTGTGTTTCTTTATCTTTGTCATGATCTACTCATTGATCAAGCATGGTCTACGCCCTGGTGAGCTTCTAAAAGATTCTCATGCTGAGATCGACAGAAAAGCATCGATAAGGAAAGAACGACGAGATCAGCTCTTCCGAGTGCCATTGTGAATGTAAAGGTGTTGCCTCCGATCCATTTCGACCACTTTCTTACAAACACTGCAGTGAGACAGATGGACAAAGGAATGGGTGGTGGATGGAAGTAGTGAAGCGGGTGATGGAAAAGGTGCTTGTGATGCCTTTTACGCCTCATTACAAAAAAATCTTAACAAGGAATCTGAAGGGCTGGAGTCATCCCACGCTGCTCTTAACGATCTAGTCTCTTAACTCACTGTGACTCTCCAAACATTTAAGATGGAACACAAAATCTTTGACCTGGAAAGTGTGCACATGCCAAGCTGTTTGGTATTCATCCATATTTTGACAGACGCCTCTAATATCCAATCACTGTGTTTCTGCTGTGTTGTGGAGACATCTTATTGTAAAATGGAGAAGTTAAAAAAAAATGCAAGCAGGGATATTACAGATCGCTGCATGCAGAGACATTTTCAATCAAGATGTAGAGAAAGCCTTGGCTACCAGGGTCATCACGGTCATTTTCAAACCGAGAGAATCACAAATAAAAAGCAAGATTCAAGTCTCTATACAGGCAATTCAACTTGGAAGTGTATTCTTTGCTGGAAGGACATAGTTCTCGTTAAATGCTAGACGCATTTCTTTCCCCTCCACAGTTATGTGCTCACAGATTCAATGCCAAAAGATTGTGTATGAAAAGCATTGTGCCAAAGAACATAGGTGAAGTGAAAAGCAACGATGAGGCTTGAGAAATCCTGTACATTATCACCGACTGTAAATGCTAAGTCTCGGTTTTCACTTTCTTCTTCTTCTAAAAAAAAAAAACAAAACACTCTTGGTACAATAGTTTTCTTCAAAAGAGAAAAAGAGAAAAGAAAAGCAACATCCTGTCTATTTTTTAGTGTGCAGAAACCGCCTTATCTCCATTTAACTTCACGCATTAGCATCAATGCTAGCTATTTTAGCACAGTGACATTTCATGTATGACAAGCAATTAAAAAGTCCAAATTAGCAATCTATTAGGTTTGATGGCAACTTCTGTGTGTGTGTGTGTGTGTGTGTGTGTGTGTGTGTGTGTGTGTGTGTGTGTGTGTGTGTGTGTGTGTGTGTGAAAGTAACTGAGTGAGACACAAGTGACAAAGACTCAGTGATAATGATTACATCAGACATGTAAAGAGCCATTTCATCTCGATAATACAATCAGACACATGAACTCATTGCTGCTTGATGACCAAGCCTTTGCTCATCTGCTCTTGTTCTCATGTAGTCGTTGAGTGGACTTATTTGTAGATAAGTGATGATTCCATTGTGATTTTGTCCAGCAGTAGGCGTACAGAAATTCAGGTTCCTGATAAAAAAAATGTTTCCGCCCCTGCGGATCCATGTATGATGAAGAAGTGCTGATCACATGTCTGGTGTTGCTACTTAGGAAAAAGTGTCACGAGTACTTCAGCCTGTCAAGATATTTTAAACAATGATGAAAATCGATGTAAACATTCACACCACAGTGTAAAACATATTTTGTGGAACTAAGTGTGTTTGGAAAAAAAACACATTTTGAATAGACAGCAATACTAGGATTAAAGCCTGACACTGGAAAACATTAAATTGTTTGCAAATAATCCAAATAAACTTTGGCTGTGTTATCATGGACAATAATAACTTGATTTTTTTAATTGATTTTCTTCTTGAATGACTGCATATTTCCATTATGGTGTTGAGACCCTTGGAGAATATTTCTTTCAATTCAGTTTACATGTGACAGAAACTTGAGAGTCAGAAAACATTTTTTTTTGCTGCTGTTATAGACTAATATGAAATGTGTGCGATCTTCTGGTGGCATTGCAATGTGTATTTTTGAAATATCTGGAGCAAGCCT
>NW_017805003.1:542633-550280 GCF_001891065.2 Hippocampus comes
GTGTGTGTGTGTGTATGTGTGTGTGTGTGTGTGTGTGTGTGTGTGTGTGTGTGTGTGTGTGTGTGTGTGTGAGAAAGTAACTGAGTGAGACACAAGTGACAAAGACTCAGTGATAATGATTACATCAGACATGTAAAGAGCCATTTCATCTCGATAATACAATCAGACACATGAACTCATTGCTGCTTGATGACCAAGCCTTTGCTCATCTGCTCTTGTTCTCATGTAGTCGTTGAGTGGACTTATTTGTAGATAAGTGATGATTCCATTGTGATTTTGTCCAGCAGTAGGCGTACAGAAATTCAGGTTCCTGATAAAAAAAATGTTTCCGCCCCTGCGGATCCATGTATGATGAAGAAGTGCTGATCACATGTCTGGTGTTGCTACTTAGGAAAAAGTGTCACGAGTACTTCAGCCTGTCAAGATATTTTAAACAATGATGAAAATCGATGTAAACAACACAGTCAGTTTGATGACAGAATTATTAACTTAATGTTTTTACTTTATTTCACAAAAAATGTCCCGTGACCAAACCCAGAAAACAGTTCCATTTTGAATAGACAGCAATACTAGGATTAAAGCCTGACACTGGAAAACATTAAATTGTTTGCAAATAATCCAAATAAACTTTGGCTGTGTTATCATGGACAATAATAACTTGATTTTTTTAATTGATTTTCTTCTTGAATGACTGCATATTTCCATTATGGTGTTGAGACCCTTGGAGAATATTTCTTTCAATTCAGTTTACATGTGACAGAAACTTGAGAGTCAGAAAACATTTTTTTTTGCTGCTGTTATAGACTAATATGAAATGTGTGCGATCTTCTGGTGGCATTGCAATGTGTATTTTTGAAATATCTGGAGCAAGCCTGTAGGTCAACATGAGTTGCTATGGATTTTGAAAGAGATTTGTGTTAGAGAATCCACCCCCCACCCTCCGAGCAGAAGACACACAAACATAAAGTAGTCTGGGTCACAATATTAAGGACACCTGCACAATATCACCATATCCAATGGGAGCAAAATATTCACGTCCCGTTTTGACATGGGCAAAGAAGTAAGATTAAAAGGTGTGGTGTTGTTAAGTTCGTTGTGCAGGCGTACTTAATGTTGTGTCCAGTGAGTATACAGGACAGGACAATCACCACCAGGACAGTTTGAAAAATACAGTTTGATTGATTGTCTCTATGTGACCATGTATGTAATCTCCAAACAAACATTGACAAAGTCATTTCGGGCATATCTATTTGTAAGTGTCTTTTATACATTTCTGATCAGTGTATTCTATTACCAGTTTGGTGGGCAACTTTAGATCAATCAGGTTCCAATATGGTGTACACTTCATAAACAAGCAATTCATATGTATTGGAATAAAATGAATCCATCCTGAAAGAAA
This sequence comes from Hippocampus comes, assembly GCF_001891065.2. Taxonomy (NCBI): domain Eukaryota; kingdom Metazoa; phylum Chordata; class Actinopteri; order Syngnathiformes; family Syngnathidae; genus Hippocampus; species Hippocampus comes. The sequence continues at coordinate 544,033 of NW_017805003.1, forward strand.
ATGTGTACCTTTTTATCCCCCCCCCTCACCCATCTTTAGAATCCGATATCTTGCAGTCTTTGCAGAGGCATGTAAATATAGTTGAGGCACAACAATTCATCAATTCATTGAGAGCTAACTGATTATCAAATGAATTGAATTTTGATAGTTGAATAATCGTTTCAAGTCCTCATGAACAGGAAATTGTCCAAATCTTGGAATTTCTGCCTCTCCACAGTAATATTATCAGACTGTAGTCCCCCATGATTGTCTTTGTCATTTATCCCAGTAAGACATCTGCTTTTACTTTGGAAAACACCGATAAGCATTTTTGCCTATTTTTGACGCGTTATGGACCAAGCCACCAACAGAATCATAAACATCCCATGATCGTCTTTGTCATTTATCCCAGGAAGACATCTGCTTTTACTTTGGAAAACACCGATAAACATTTTTGCCCATTTTTGAGCGTTATGGACCAAGCCACCAACAGAATCATAAACAATTTATGTTTCTGCTTTTTCTGCACTGTCAATGTGAAATCATAGATGAACACTGAAAGTCATTGCTTTAATCAGATTCAACGATTCATTGAGAAAAAAAAATGGACAGGTGAATCCATTATTAAAATAATCGTTAGCTGCAACCTTTATGCACAGTCAGTTTGATGACAGAATTATTTAGGCTTAATGTTTTTACGTTATTTCACAAAAAAATGTCCCGTGACCAAACCCAGAAAACAGTTCAGCTGTGAAGGTCATTACCTGAATCATTTTCAGTCGACAGCAATTGACAGTACAAAGCAAAGTGGCTGCCTGGCCTGAGATGGATTCAAATCAGGTGGATTTTTTTTGCTTAGTTTATATTCCACAAATGCTTTATTAGTCACAATATTGTGTTTAGAGCAGCGGGCCGCATAGAATTTTGGAGTTGACTTCCCCTTTTAAATCCTGAAATAAATTTGTGATTTATTCATTCATTTAATATTTAATTTCCAATCACAGTCATTTTGTGACTTTAGGAATTGATTTTTACAATACAATACTTTCTTCTACTTTTTTTTTTTGTCTCCCCTAAATATCTGTGCCAAAAATGCTTCCCGTCTCACGAGTGATTCGATAGAAACCAACGCGGCAACAAGGCACCGAGCGAATATTTTCCTCCGACTGAAAAAGGACATATCAGTCTCCACTGTCACCATGGAAACCAAATTGTATTAGGCATTCCCTCCGAGGCTTTCTGTCAGACACAGAAAAATATAATTCATTTGCACTTTTCACATGGCTGGCAGCATTTCGTGAGTACCTTGCTACATGTTGAGATTACTGCAAGGTCTGTGCATGTCTGCATGCACAGTAAATATCCATAAAAGCATCGCAACAATGCTTGTATGATGTCTTATCGCAGGATACATACGCACACATACCAGATGCATCTGTTTATCCCACGGCTCACACCGTTTCACACTCATCCCGGGCTCTTCCTTTTTCATCACCCTCCACACCGCCATCGCTGTCTCAACGCCGCCGTTCCCCTCTCTTCCTACGTCTGCGCTCTCACAGACACGTTGCCATGGAAACTGGCTACAACTGCGGGGCTCGGAACGGGAAGATTGGCATCCACACTGAATCGCTAATTCATCATTACACAAGACGCTGTAGGACGCCGCATTTCACTCAGGCTGTGCAGACATGAAACATAAGAACACAGTGTACGGTGTATGTACAGTAGTAAATTGTGAACGAAGACATTCAAATGACAGAAGTTAAAGAGTGATTTTTTTTATTAATTATTAATTAATTATTGGAAAAAGTGTGGGGAAAAATGACACAAATTTGTTTTCCCAACTGACTAACATTTCATTCCTCAGATTTGTTTTTTTTTGGGAGGGGGGGCAGATCATGCTTTTCACTTGTCATTTAAATCTATTCCACTCGCAATATACTATGAACATAAAGATATGGCTAATCATGAGTCTGGATCTGAATTTCTTATGTTTCCACATGTTAAAAACAACAACTATTAAGTCAGCATGAGAGGTTTTGCTGTCAGTATGATGCAATGAGCATGAAAAACATGACACTTACAGAAATACAGTGATAGAGTAATGCATCCATGAACCATTTCTACAGCCACCTCGTCTGCATAATGTCCCTCCAGGGTTGTCATTAGCGCTTTACATATGAAAAACAAAGGGAAAAAAATAGCTTGAGTGAGGTGTGGGCGAAGCCAGAAGCAAAGTGTACTTAAGTGGGTGCACGGAGGTGACAAATGAAGGTGTCCATCAACACAGTGCCCTCTCCCCTCGATTTGCACGACTCGCTGTGTTTGACAGAAATAAATATTTGCACTCTTCATCCAATGTGATTTGCAATCAGTGGCGGGGAATGAAATGTGTTCTTTTGTAATCAAATGCAAATGTCTGTTCAAAGAATAGTGGGGTTCTGAGCAACATGCAACCGCCGCTTCAAGGTCTAACAAATGCTTACTACTTTTGCTTCTGTAGAACTGAACTCGACTCGACTAAATAGAGAATCCATTTTATATCATTGCATTGAGAGGAGCTAATGTATTCATCATATGCCTTTCTAAACCATCCATTTTCTGTATTGCCAAACCAGCTCACAGTTTCCGGAAACTGAAGCCTGTTCCAGCTGGGTGAAATACAGAATACACACAAACTGGTCGCGAGTCCGGGGCTCATAAAGATCAACGAGGATTCATACTTGTCACATTGACACACACCATCACTGAATCCGAACATCACTGCCAGCATGGAAATCAGGCGTGTCAACAAACACATGCCAGTGACATGTGGCACAATATGAAGTCTTATTCGAGCTGGTATATTCAGGTCAAATTGCGCAGACACTTTTGCTATCAAGAAGATGTGGTGTTATATTCCAAACAATACAGTATGTATGGAGGTTTTTTTTATGGTGGAATAAGCCTTCCTATACATGGTCGTTTTTTTTTCAGAAAAAACGCCTGACTATAATACATGGTCGTTTTTTTGGGGCAAAAAAGCCTGACTATACATGGTCGTTTTTTTCGGCAAAAAACACCTTAGTAAATATGGTCGTTTTTTTCGGCTAAAAACGTCTGACTATACATGGTCGTTTTTTTCGGCATAAAACGCCTCATGATACATGGTCGGTTTTTTTGAGCTACAAGCGCCTTACTACACATGGTCGGTTTATTCAGCTATAAACGCCTTACTGTACATGGTCGGTTTTTTCAGGTATAAAAAAAAAAAAAGCCTTATTTACATGGACGTTTTTTGGGGCAATAAAACACCTTACGATACGTAGTCGTTTTTCTGGGCTAAAAACGCCTTACTATACATGGTCGTTTTTTTCGGCTAAAACCGCCTTACTATACATGGTCGTTTTTATCGGCCAAAAAGGCCTTACAATACATGGTCGTTTTTTTCGGCCAAAACGCCTTACTATAGATGGTCGTTTTTTTCGGGTAAAAACCGCCTTACTATAAATGGTCGTTTTTATTGGCCAAAAAGGCCTTACGATACATGGTCGTTTTTTTCGGCCAGAACGCCTTACTATAGATGGGCGTTTTTTTCGGGTAAAAACCGCCTTACTATACATGGTCGTTTTTATCGGCCAAAAAGGCTTTACGATACATGGTCGTTTTTTTCGGCTAAAACCGCCTTACTATACATGGTCGTTTTTATCGGCCAAAAAAGCCTTACGATACATGGTCGTTTTTTTCGGCCAAAAACGCCTTAGTATACATGGTTATTGTTTTTTGGGCCGAAAAAAGACCAACCAGTGACTATACATAGTCGTTTTTGTCGGCCAAAACGCCTTACTATACATGGTCGTTTCTTTCGGCCAAAAACGCGTGACTATACATAGTCGTTTTTGTCGGCCAAAACGCCTTACTATACATGGACGTTTTTTTCGGCTAAAAACGCCTTACTATACGTAGTCGTTTTTCTGTGCTAAAAACGCCTTACCATACATGGTCGGTTTTTTTGGGGCTAAAAATGCCTGAGTATACGTGGTCGTTTTATTCGGATAAAAACGGCTGACTATACATGGTCGTTTTTTTTGGCTAAAAACGCCTTACTATACGTAGTCATTTTTCTGGGCTAAAAATGCCTTACTTTACATGGTCGTTTTTTCCGGCTAAAAACGCCTTACTATAAATGGTCATTTATTTCGGCCAAAAACGGCTTACTATACATAGTCAGTTTTTTCGGAAAAAACGCCTGACTATACATGGTCGTTTTTTTCGGCTAAAAAGCCCTGATTATACATGGTCGGTTTTTTTCGGCTAAAAACAACTTATTATATACATGGTCGTTTTTTTCAACAAACAAAAAAACCTTACTATACATGGTCGTTTTTTTCGGCCAAAAACGCCTTACTATACGTAATCATTTTTCTGGGCTAAAAACGGCTTACTATAAATGGTCGGTTTTTTTGGGGCTAAAAATGCCTGAGTATACGTGGTCGTTTTATTCGGATAAAAACGGCTGACTATACATGGTCGTTTTTTGAGTGTACGTGGTCGTTTTATTCGGATAAAAACGGCTGACTATACATGGTCGTTTTTTCCGGCTAAAAAGGCCTTACTATACATGGTCGTTTTTTTCGGCGAAAAACGCTTTACTATACATGGTCATTTTTTTGGCTAAAAACACCTTATTATACATGGTCGTTTTTTTCGGCGAAAAACGCTTTACTATACATGGTCATTTTTTTCGGCTAAAAACGCCTTCCTATACTATGTCGTTTTTTCGGCTAAAAACGCCTTCCTATACTATGTCGTTTTTTCGGCTAAAAACGCCTTCCTATACTATGTCGTTTTTTCGGCTAAAAACGCCTTCCTATACTATGTCGTTTTTTCGGCTAAAAACGCCTTCCTATACTATGTCGTTTTTTCGGCTAAAAACGCCTTCCTATACTATGTCGTTTTTTCGGCTAAAAACGCCTTCCTATACTATGTCGTTTTTTCGGCTAAAAACGCCTTCCTATACTATGTCGTTTTTTCGGCTAAAAACGCCTTCCTATACTATGTCGTTTTTTCGGCTAAAAACGCCTTCCTATACTATGTCGTTTTTTCGGCTAAAAACGCCTTCCTATACTATGTCGTTTTTTCGGCTAAAAACGCCTTCCTATACTATGTCGTTTTTTCGGCTAAAAACGCCTTCCTATACTATGTCGTTTTTTCGGCTAAAAACGCCTTCCTATACTATGTCGTTTTTTCGGCTAAAAACGCCTTCCTATACTATGTCGTTTTTTCGGCTAAAAACGCCTTCCTATACTATGTCGTTTTTTCGGCTAAAAACGCCTTCCTATACTATGTCGTTTTTTCGGCTAAAAACGCCTTCCTATACTATGTCGTTTTTTCGGCTAAAAACGCCTTCCTATACTATGTCGTTTTTTCGGCTAAAAACGCCTTCCTATACTATGTCGTTTTTTCGGCTAAAAACGCCTTCCTATACTATGTCGTTTTTTCGGCTAAAAACGCCTTCCTATACTATGTCGTTTTTTCGGCTAAAAACGCCTTCCTATACTATGTCGTTTTTTCGGCTAAAAACGCCTTCCTATACTATGTCGTTTTTTCGGCTAAAAACGCCTTCCTATACTATGTCGTTTTTTCGGCTAAAAACGCCTTCCTATACTATGTCGTTTTTTCGGCTAAAAACGCCTTCCTATACTATGTCGTTTTTTCGGCTAAAAACGCCTTCCTATACTATGTCGTTTTTTCGGCTAAAAACGCCTTCCTATACTATGTCGTTTTTTCGGCTAAAAACGCCTTCCTATACTATGTCGTTTTTTCGGCTAAAAACGCCTTCCTATACTATGTCGTTTTTTCGGCTAAAAACGCCTTCCTATACTATGTCGTTTTTTCGGCTAAAAACGCCTTCCTATACTATGTCGTTTTTTCGGCTAAAAACGCCTTCCTATACTATGTCGTTTTTTCGGCTAAAAACGCCTTCCTATACTATGTCGTTTTTTCGGCTAAAAACGCCTTCCTATACTATGTCGTTTTTTCGGCTAAAAACGCCTTCCTATACTATGTCGTTTTTTCGGCTAAAAACGCCTTCCTATACTATGTCGTTTTTTTCGTGCCAAAAACGGCATACTATACTATGTCATTTTTTTTCTTGCCAAAAACGCTTGACAAAACTATGTCGTTTTTTTTCGTGCCAAAAATGCCTTACTATACTATGTCGTTTTTTTTCATGCCAAAAACACCTTACTATACTATGTCGTTTTTTTCGGCTAAAAATGCCTTAC
>NW_017805003.1:550374-557397 GCF_001891065.2 Hippocampus comes
GTCGGCTAAAAATGCCTTACTCTACTATGTCGTTTTTTTCGTTCTAAAAACGCCTTACTGTATAGGATGACGTTTTTTTGTGTGCTAAAAACGCCTTACTATACTATGTCGTTTTTTTCGTGCGAAAAACGTCTTTCTATATTATGTCGTTTTTTTCGTTCTAAAAACGCCTTACTATATAGGATGACGTTTTTTTTGTGCTAAAAACGCCTTACTATACTATGTCATTTTTTTCGTGCCAAAAACGGCATACTATACTATGTCGTTTTTTTCGGCTAAAAACGCCTTACTATACTATGTCGTTTTTTCGGCTAAAAACGCCTTACTATACTATGTCGTTTTTTCGGCTAAAAACGCCTTACTATACTATGTCGTTTTTTCGGCTAAAAACGCCTTACTATACTATGTCGTTTTTTCGGCTAAAAACGCCTTACTATACTATGTCGTTTTTTCGGCTAAAAACGCCTTACTATACTATGTCGTTTTTTCGGCTAAAAACGCCTTACTATACTATGTCGTTTTTTCGGCTAAAAACGCCTTACTATACTATGTCGTTTTTTCGGCTAAAAACGCCTTACTATACTATGTCGTTTTTTCGGCTAAAAACGCCTTACTATACTATGTCGTTTTTTCGGCTAAAAACGCCTTACTATACTATGTCGTTTTTTCGGCTAAAAACGCCTTACTATACTATGTCGTTTTTTCGGCTAAAAACGCCTTACTATACTATGTCGTTTTTTCGGCTAAAAACGCCTTACTATACTATGTCGTTTTTTCGGCTAAAAACGCCTTACTATACTATGTCGTTTTTTCGGCTAAAAACGCCTTACTATACTATGTCGTTTTTTCGGCTAAAAACGCCTTACTATACTATGTCGTTTTTTCGGCTAAAAACGCCTTACTATACTATGTCGTTTTTTCGGCTAAAAACGCCTTACTATACTATGTCGTTTTTTCGGCTAAAAACGCCTTACTATACTATGTCGTTTTTTCGGCTAAAAACGCCTTACTATACTATGTCGTTTTTTCGGCTAAAAACGCCTTACTATACTATGTCGTTTTTTCGGCTAAAAACGCCTTACTATACTATGTCGTTTTTTCGGCTAAAAACGCCTTACTATACTATGTCGTTTTTTCGGCTAAAAACGCCTTACTATACTATGTCGTTTTTTCGGCTAAAAACGCCTTACTATACTATGTCGTTTTTTCGGCTAAAAACGCCTTACTATACTATGTCGTTTTTTCGGCTAAAAACGCCTTACTATACTATGTCGTTTTTTCGGCTAAAAACGCCTTACTATACTATGTCGTTTTTTCGGCTAAAAACGCCTTACTATACTATGTCGTTTTTTCGGCTAAAAACGCCTTACTATACTATGTCGTTTTTTCGGCTAAAAACGCCTTACTATACTATGTCGTTTTTTCGGCTAAAAACGCCTTACTATACTATGTCGTTTTTTCGGCTAAAAACGCCTTACTATACTATGTCGTTTTTTCGGCTAAAAACGCCTTACTATACTATGTCGTTTTTTCGGCTAAAAACGCCTTACTATACTATGTCGTTTTTTCGGCTAAAAACGCCTTACTATACTATGTCGTTTTTTCGGCTAAAAACGCCTTACTATACTATGTCGTTTTTTCGGCTAAAAACGCCTTACTATACTATGTCGTTTTTTCGGCTAAAAACGCCTTACTATACTATGTCGTTTTTTCGGCTAAAAACGCCTTACTATACTATGTCGTTTTTTCGGCTAAAAACGCCTTACTATACTATGTCGTTTTTTCGGCTAAAAACGCCTTACTATACTATGTCGTTTTTTCGGCTAAAAACGCCTTACTATACTATGTCGTTTTTTCGGCTAAAAACGCCTTACTATACTATGTCGTTTTTTCGGCTAAAAACGCCTTACTATACTATGTCGTTTTTTCGGCTAAAAACGCCTTACTATACTATGTCGTTTTTTCGGCTAAAAACGCCTTACTATACTATGTCGTTTTTTCGGCTAAAAACGCCTTACTATACTATGTCGTTTTTTCGGCTAAAAACGCCTTACTATACTATGTCGTTTTTTCGGCTAAAAACGCCTTACTATACTATGTCGTTTTTTCGGCTAAAAACGCCTTACTATACTATGTCGTTTTTTCGGCTAAAAACGCCTTACTATACTATGTCGTTTTTTCGGCTAAAAACGCCTTACTATACTATGTCGTTTTTTCGGCTAAAAACGCCTTACTATACTATGTCGTTTTTTCGGCTAAAAACGCCTTACTATACTATGTCGTTTTTTCGGCTAAAAACGCCTTACTATACTATGTCGTTTTTTCGGCTAAAAACGCCTTACTATACTATGTCGTTTTTTCGGCTAAAAACGCCTTACTATACTATGTCGTTTTTTCGGCTAAAAACGCCTTACTATACTATGTCGTTTTTTCGGCTAAAAACGCCTTACTATACTATGTCGTTTTTTCGGCTAAAAACGCCTTACTATACTATGTCGTTTTTTCGGCTAAAAACGCCTTACTATACTATGTCGTTTTTTCGGCTAAAAACGCCTTACTATACTATGTCGTTTTTTCGGCTAAAAACGCCTTACTATACTATGTCGTTTTTTCGGCTAAAAACGCCTTACTATACTATGTCGTTTTTTCGGCTAAAAACGCCTTACTATACTATGTCGTTTTTTCGGCTAAAAACGCCTTACTATACTATGTCGTTTTTTCGGCTAAAAACGCCTTACTATACTATGTCGTTTTTTCGGCTAAAAACGCCTTACTATACTATGTCGTTTTTTCGGCTAAAAACGCCTTACTATACTATGTCGTTTTTTCGGCTAAAAACGCCTTACTATACTATGTCGTTTTTTCGGCTAAAAACGCCTTACTATACTATGTCGTTTTTTCGGCTAAAAACGCCTTACTATACTATGTCATTTTTTTCGTGCCAAAAACGGCAAACTATATTTTGTCATTTTTTTTCCTGCCAAAAACGCTTTACAAAACTATGTCGTTTTTTTCGTGCCAAAAACGCCTTACTATACGATGTCGTTTTTTTCGTGCCAAAAACGCCTTACTATACGATGTCGTTTTTTTCGTGCCAAAAACGCCTTACTATACGATGTCGTTTTTTTCGTGCCAAAAACGCCTTACTATACGATGTCGTTTTTTTCGTGCCAAAAACGCCTTACTATACGATGTCGTTTTTTTCGTGCCAAAAACGCCTTACTATACGATGTCGTTTTTTTCGTGCCAAAAACGCCTTACTATACGATGTCGTTTTTTTCGTGCCAAAAACGCCTTACTATACGATGTCGTTTTTTTCGTGCCAAAAACGCCTTACTATACGATGTCGTTTTTTTCGTGCCAAAAACGCCTTACTATACGATGTCGTTTTTTTCGTGCCAAAAACGCCTTACTATACGATGTCGTTTTTTTCGTGCCAAAAACGCCTTACTATACGATGTCGTTTTTTTCGTGCCAAAAACGCCTTACTATACGATGTCGTTTTTTTCGTGCCAAAAACGCCTTACTATACGATGTCGTTTTTTTCGTGCCAAAAACGCCTTACTATACGATGTCGTTTTTTTCGTGCCAAAAACGCCTTACTATACGATGTCGTTTTTTTCGTGCCAAAAACGCCTTACTATACGATGTCGTTTTTTTCGTGCCAAAAACGCCTTACTATACGATGTCGTTTTTTTCGTGCCAAAAACGCCTTACTATACGATGTCGTTTTTTTCGTGCCAAAAACGCCTTACTATACGATGTCGTTTTTTTCGTGCCAAAAACGCCTTACTATACGATGTCGTTTTTTTCGTGCCAAAAACGCCTTACTATACGATGTCGTTTTTTTCGTGCCAAAAACGCCTTACTATACGATGTCGTTTTTTTCGTGCCAAAAACGCCTTACTATACGATGTCGTTTTTTTCGTGCCAAAAACGCCTTACTATACGATGTCGTTTTTTTCGTGCCAAAAACGCCTTACTATACGATGTCGTTTTTTTCGTGCCAAAAACGCCTTACTATACGATGTCGTTTTTTTCGTGCCAAAAACGCCTTACTATACGATGTCGTTTTTTTCGTGCCAAAAACGCCTTACTATACGATGTCGTTTTTTTCGTGCCAAAAACGCCTTACTATACGATGTCGTTTTTTTCGTGCCAAAAACGCCTTACTATACGATGTCGTTTTTTTCGTGCCAAAAACGCCTTACTATACGATGTCGTTTTTTTCGTGCCAAAAACGCCTTACTATACGATGTCGTTTTTTTCGTGCCAAAAACGCCTTACTATACGATGTCGTTTTTTTCGTGCCAAAAACGCCTTACTATACGATGTCGTTTTTTTCGTGCCAAAAACGCCTTACTATACGATGTCGTTTTTTTCGTGCCAAAAACGCCTTACTATACGATGTCGTTTTTTTCGTGCCAAAAACGCCTTACTATACGATGTCGTTTTTTTCGTGCCAAAAACGCCTTACTATACGATGTCGTTTTTTTCGTGCCAAAAACGCCTTACTATACGATGTCGTTTTTTTCGTGCCAAAAACGCCTTACTATACGATGTCGTTTTTTTCGTGCCAAAAACGCCTTACTATACGATGTCGTTTTTTTCGTGCCAAAAACGCCTTACTATACGATGTCGTTTTTTTCGTGCCAAAAACGCCTTACTATACGATGTCGTTTTTTTCGTGCCAAAAACGCCTTACTATACGATGTCGTTTTTTTCGTGCCAAAAACGCCTTACTATACGATGTCGTTTTTTTCGTGCCAAAAACGCCTTACTATACGATGTCGTTTTTTTCGTGCCAAAAACGCCTTACTATACGATGTCGTTTTTTTCGTGCCAAAAACGCCTTACTATACGATGTCGTTTTTTTCGTGCCAAAAACGCCTTACTATACGATGTCGTTTTTTTCGTGCCAAAAACGCCTTACTATACGATGTCGTTTTTTTCGTGCCAAAAACGCCTTACTATACGATGTCGTTTTTTTCGTGCCAAAAACGCCTTACTATACGATGTCGTTTTTTTCGTGCCAAAAACGCCTTACTATACGATGTCGTTTTTTTCGTGCCAAAAACGCCTTACTATACGATGTCGTTTTTTTCGTGCCAAAAACGCCTTACTATACGATGTCGTTTTTTTCGTGCCAAAAACGCCTTACTATACGATGTCGTTTTTTTCGTGCCAAAAACGCCTTACTATACGATGTCGTTTTTTTCGTGCCAAAAACGCCTTACTATACGATGTCGTTTTTTTCGTGCCAAAAACGCCTTACTATACGATGTCGTTTTTTTCGTGCCAAAAACGCCTTACTATACGATGTCGTTTTTTTCGTGCCAAAAACGCCTTACTATACGATGTCGTTTTTTTCGTGCCAAAAACGCCTTACTATACGATGTCGTTTTTTTCGTGCCAAAAACGGCATACTATACTTTGTCATTTTTTTTCCTGCCAAAAACTCTTTACAAAACTATGTCGTTTTTTTCGTGCCAAAAATGCCTTACTATACTATGACGTTTTTTTCGTGTCAAAAACGCCTTACGATACTATGTCGTTTTTTTCGTGCCAAAAATGCCTTACTATACTATGACGTTTTTTTCGTGTCAAAAACGCCTTACGATACTATGTCGTTTTTTTCGTGCCAAAAATGCCTTACTATACTATGACGTTTTTTTCGTGTCAAAAACGCCTTACGATACTATGTCGTTTTTTTCGTGCCAAAAATGCCTTACTATACTATGACGTTTTTTTCGTGTCAAAAACGCCTTACGATACTATGTCGTTTTTTTCGTGCCAAAAATGCCTTACTATACTATGACGTTTTTTTCGTGTCAAAAACGCCTTACGATACTATGTCGTTTTTTTCGTGCCAAAAATGCCTTACTATACTATGACGTTTTTTTCGTGTCAAAAACGCCTTACGATACTATGTCGTTTTTTTCGTGCCAAAAATGCCTTACTATACTATGACGTTTTTTTCGTGTCAAAAACGCCTTACGATACTATGTCGTTTTTTTCGTGCCAAAAATGCCTTACTATACTATGACGTTTTTTTCGTGTCAAAAACGCCTTACGATACTATGTCGTTTTTTTCGTGCCAAAAATGCCTTACTATACTATGACGTTTTTTTCGTGTCAAAAACGCCTTACGATACTATGTCGTTTTTTTCGTGCCAAAAATGCCTTACTATACTATGACGTTTTTTTCGTGTCAAAAACGCCTTACGATACTATGTCGTTTTTTTCGTGCCAAAAATGCCTTACTATACTATGACGTTTTTTTCGTGTCAAAAACGCCTTACGATACTATGTCGTTTTTTTCGTGCCAAAAATGCCTTACTATACTATGACGTTTTTTTCGTGTCAAAAACGCCTTACGATACTATGTCGTTTTTTTCGTGCCAAAAATGCCTTACTATACTATGACGTTTTTTTCGTGTCAAAAACGCCTTACGATACTATGTCGTTTTTTTCGTGCCAAAAATGCCTTACTATACTATGACGTTTTTTTCGTGTCAAAAACGCCTTACGATACTATGTCGTTTTTTTCGTGCCAAAAATGCCTTACTATACTATGACGTTTTTTTCGTGTCAAAAACGCCTTACGATACTATGTCGTTTTTTTCGTGCCAAAAATGCCTTACTATACTATGACGTTTTTTTCGTGTCAAAAACGCCTTACGATACTATGTCGTTTTTTTCGTGCCAAAAATGCCTTACTATACTATGACGTTTTTTTCGTGTCAAAAACGCCTTACGATACTATGTCGTTTTTTTCGTGCCAAAAATGCCTTACTATACTATGTCGTTTTTTTCATGCTAAAAACGTCTTACTATACTATGTTGTTTTTCTCGTGCCAAAAACGGCATACTATACTGTGTCGTTTTTTTCGGTAAAAAAACGCCTTACTATTCTATGTCATTTTTGTCGTGCCAAAAACGGCATATTATACTATGTCGTTTTTTTCGGCTAAACACGCCTTACCATACTACGTCGTTTTTTTTGGGCTAAAAACGCCTTAC